>NW_008609021.1:0-22143 GCF_000691845.1 Merops nubicus
TGGGCCTGGTCATTGGCAAAACAGAGGACCACAGTGCTGATAAAGACACTCGTAGCGTTCGGTAAGAGCCTGAGTGATCTAGTAACTTACTTCCAGCATCAAAGTGGGGACAGGCATTATACCTGCAACAATTTAATATTTAAGAGCTCTGAGCAGAAAATTAAAGCAATATAGAATCACAGAATCACAGAGTTGTTTTGGTTGGAAGACACTTCTAAGATCATTGACTGCAACTGTTAACCCAGCACTGCTAGGTCACAACTAAACCATGTCCTTCAGCACCACATCTCTATGACTTTGAAACACCTACCTCCACCACTTCCCTGGCCAGCCTGCTCCAGTGCTTGACAACCCTTTTGGTGAAGAAATTTTTCTTAATATCTAATCTAAACCTCCCCTGCTGGAACTTCAGGCTGTTTCCTCTTCTCCTATTGCTTGTTACTTGGGAGAAGAGGCTGAGCCCCACCTTGACATAACTTCCTTTAGAGTGTGATAAGGTCTCCCCGCAGCCTCCTTTTCTCCAGGCTAAACAAACGCTATTCCCTCAGCTACTTCTCATAACACTTGCTCTCCACATAGACATTCAACTAAACCCACCTTTTTGTGGGTTTCAATTTGAAACAACTGTGACCAGTGGTCGTAACTTTTCCTAAATTTTCTATTTTTGTCCTATATTTCCTTGATTTTTCCTGAATTTTTCCTAAATCTCCTTCATTTTAATTTTAAATTTTCAAGAGGACAGAAGTTACCCATATTTCAAGGACCATTGTAATACAGCTTTCTGGGTTTGTGCCAGGACATCACCATATGCTGAAACTGAGGCTGCAGTTCTGTTATAGATCAAGGCCACAGGTTAATGTTCTGCCCCATCCAAGCCAGAAACCTCCTGGGTTCTGTTTTGGTTTAGCATTTTTTCTTTTTCATCTTGCTCCAACCACAGTACATTTTTCCACGACCAGGAAATACTTTTCCCAGTATGTTTCTGCACTGTAACTGGTCGTTGTTCTTGCTGGTCAGGCCTGTCTCAGTAATTCTTTCCTGGGACTGAGGCAGAAGCTGGCCCGGCAAAACGTGCTGGGTCTCTGCCTTTCCTCCCAGCTAGATCTGTGGTGCCATCAATCTGCTAGTTCAAGGCAGTCGAGTGCAAAACTCCCTACCTGCAGCTTTTTCAACTCAAACATTTTTTAATCCATTTCCTAATTGGGACCTAGGGGACCCTCTTATGCTTTAATAATACATTGGATGAAATCTATCTCTTTTTCTTCTAAAATCCTCAATTATGGGCTGCATTTTAAATGAGTTTGATCGTGATGAATATCTTATGTGTTCCAGGCTTTTTTTAAGGTCTCCTTTATAAGATTGGCACATGGAAATCCTCTGGATTCAGACATAAAATACTGAATATGGACAGTTTATTTAAGGTATGCGGTTCCAGTCACTACACAATAATAACTTAATTTTTTATTCAGTTATTTATTTTATTGGTGACCACAGTGATTGATATGTGTCACTGGGATCAGACTGATCTGTGTCCAAGGCAGTTTAAAAGACTATGCACGTTTCTGTGTTGAAAGTTTGGATCTGACAATACAGACCAATAATTTGTGTGGTATGTATTCCACAGACACTGTGTGTCAGTTTGTCACAACATTTTTTGTAATCAATTTCTTCATACTCTTTTCTGGCCATTAGTACCATACTATCTCTGAGCTCAAGGACTGATAGTTACTGTTTTTTCACATTCTTAACACATAAAGATAAACCCCTATTTTTGGCACATAGACACAATCAGAAGTATCCTGCCCTGTAGGAAGAAGCTCATGTAGACACAAAACCGAATGCCTCTCTCATTTATATATGCTGATATACTGTCCTAAGAGCACAGACAGTTAATCTCATCTTGGTGTCTGTAGCCTGTGCTTGTCCTGCATTCTGCTGTTTGTTAAATAACCATGTTCTTTGAAAGTGAGCAGAAGAGGGATGAGAACTATCAAGAAATGTATGAGGATTTGCTCCCCCTGAGTGTTTGATCTCTGAATTCACATTTGTTGGCAGCTTCTTGAGATTTATAAATGTCTGATTTATAAGGTGAGTAATAAATATGTTGAATGATGACAGGGAACCTGAGGTTGTTCTTGTAGAAACTAGTTGCCAAGAGATGTACGAAAAATTTGTTTTGGAACTTTATATAGGACCTGAATTTTGGTCCTGAGGAAAAGATTTGCTGATAGAAAGATCCAGCATTTATCTTTAAAGCCTGCATTGAGAGACATGGTGGGAATCTGTTTATTTCTGCTAGAGGCTGCTTTTTCTTCTAGTTTTATGTACCAACTAGTATGCTCAAATAAGATTGCTTTTGGCATCCCTATAGTTAGAAGGAAAATGCAGAGACCTACAGTAAATAATGCAGTTCTGAGATTACTTGGCCTGGAGGGATCTTCCTCCCTCTTGCCTTTGAGCACAGGGGGAGCTGAGGGTGACTTGTGTGTTTGGTTGAATGTCTAGGTTTAGGTGGAGCAAGCTTGGACTTAGGTTATAAGCAAAGTAATGTGGTCAGTTTGATGGAAGGAAGAGAGGTACTAGTAATAATTATCTGTGGAATTACTTCTATATTTGAGCAAAGGAAACCCAGTAGAAGGGTCCCAGTAACTACTGGCTAGAGGCAGCTGTGCTGCCAGGTGGGACTCAAAAAGGTACAAGTACAGGAAGATGCATAAGACTGTAGGAATGGTGACAGTCAAAATCAAGATGTGCACAGTGTCAACTAAATGAGAGCCAAAGAAGAATCTAAAGCATTTCTTCTACCTAGCCATCCCTACTATCTAAGTGTGTGTTTAGTTTTGGGCTCTTAACTGGAACACATGAAACAATTTTAATTCTGTTTTGGGATGATAGAGAAATCATATACACCTGAAAGGACACCCTCGGGGAGTGCTGTGGAGCATCAATATTGCCAGTATGCTTTCAGGGAAGGCAATTCTAAACAAAGAGTACACAGGTCAGCCTGAACTACCTGCCTTGGTGCCAGAAAGGACTACTTGGTCCTATTTTAGTGAGTTTTAGATATGCACTAGGAGGAAGATATGCTGCTGATATGCCAAATGAACTGAAATACTATCAAAAAAAGAAAAAAGGAGAGATGAGAGCTAAAAAGGGCAGGAAACAGATGCAGGGGAAATGCAACACAGTTCATCTCAATCCTTCTTCACTCAAGCAGGAGGAATCTTATCTTCTCTCTTGTTCTAGGACATGCAAGACATCTTGGTATGGCTGGCTTGCAAACTTTATTTTCTTACTGCACACAGGCAAATCAAATATGTATGTTCCCAACACTGCTTGTTCTGCTATCGCCCAAACTGGGAAAGCAGCTTCTGCGAAGGAAGCAGTGGATGTCAAACTGTGTGACACAGCCTCTTAAAAGAGAAAGCGAGTCCCTCTGTGTGAATAATTGCATAATAAATAAAAGCTCATCTTTCTCAAAACTGTTGACATTCTGGGTCAAATCTCTCCCTGGTGCAATTCCCCTGTCTTCAGTGAATTTACATGAGAATAAAAGTGTCCCTCTCTGTTTAGAGGCAGAGGTGATTCTGTCCATGCCTTTGTCTCACAGCTTGGAAAATTACCTGCAACCTTGTGTCTGTTTGCATCTATGTGTATAATAAATACATCAGTGTGTGTGCATGTGAACACGTGTGTATGCATTAAGAAACTAAACTCATTTATTTTACAATCTTAATGCTCTAATTTAACAGTTTAAATGCATTCTCATCGTCTGCCAGGCCCATTTTACCTGCTGCATTTTACCTATTCACTTTTGATGTAAAACTTACAGTCCCTTAACCTGAAGTGAAACAGGATTCTTATGGTAATGTTTAGCATTAAAGAAGAAAACACTATAGATGGAGTTTAAGTACCATAATAATAATGAAAGTGACTATAAAGCAACAACTTTCACTATGACTTATCTACTTTTTTAGTTTCTTCAAGTCATGGCTGCTGATTAAAATGAAGTTTTTAGTTGTCTTTTTCTTGTGTACAAAATACAGCTACAGCAGAAAGCTGAATCCTTGCTCTCTCTCAGACAGACATCAGTTTGAAGATCAAGCTCCTTTGCAGAATGCTTATTGTGGTGATGTGAGAAGAAGCAAATATCAGCTGGATCGCCAAGTACTGCTATGAAGCATTAGGAAAAGTGCAAAATGCCATTTTGACCTCAAACTAGAATAAACTGTGAACCACTTCAAGATAAGACAAAAAGAGATGCTTTTCTTGGCTTTTATCTCTGCCATGACAAAGCACAAGTGTAGGTCTCCAGCACAATTTGATTTGCCTTCCTTTTCACTGGAAATAGTCAGGATGAGGCCCACCTAAACATATCTTTGAAAAATAAAGGCCATCTTACTATTTCCTTCAATGCAAAGACATCAAAATAGGTTAAATGTGAATTAAAAAATGAACAGGTGAGGATATGGTGTAGGAATCTGAATATCGCTTGGGTAAAATGCAAGGCTGTTGAATAATCTCTCTGGGAAAAGCAGAATACCCAGCAAAAGCATTCCTCTTTAGTGCTATGATGTACATTTTTCTTCTTGTCCAATATGTCCATTTTACCAATATTAACACATTTCTATAGAAAAATGTATCTGAAGGTTTATAGGGAAATATACTTAGAAATTCAAGGCAGAGATAATTGTATTTCACTCAAGCTATTACACCCTGAAAATGACTGTGGAAGGTCGTCATTGAAGTCAAGAGCTTCTCAATATTTGAGAAAAGAATATTTATCTAAGGAACACAATGACAAGATTCCATAAGTACCACCAATCTCACAGGGTTTCTTGGGAAAGGTTCTTGAAGCATTTTCCTCGGGGCCTAAACCAAACAACCAAAGTTTAAAGGGAGGCTGAGGTGGAGGAGGATGAGTAAAGAAGCACCTTACTGCACAACCTGTTACTGTCCTGCTGTGACAAGCTCTGCAAACCTTCTCAGAGCCTGGGACAGTATTAGATTTCACCAGGACCATCAGGCTTGAAGTGTGTGTCTTGTGTGCAGCCTTCCTTTGGAACATCTGGTGCTGGTCAGTGTCAGAAACAGAACTCTCAAGTAGGTGGATAAAGTTTTAACAGTTTTCATGTTTCTCTGCCAGTCAGCTTAGAACCCCATCATATTTACATTCTGTAAATAAGCTATTTATGTGAGTTTTCTTTTCTGTACCTCTCTGATGTTTTTCTGTGCCCTGCAGAGAAGATCTTGCTGTAAAGCAAGATACTTTACTGCAATAAATGCTGATGTTTTCATAATGTGTAGGCTTTTTACAACTACATATAATTGCA
The DNA here is from genome assembly GCF_000691845.1 of Merops nubicus. Taxonomy (NCBI): domain Eukaryota; kingdom Metazoa; phylum Chordata; class Aves; order Coraciiformes; family Meropidae; genus Merops; species Merops nubicus. Next base: position 5,334 of record NW_008609021.1, read on the forward strand.
GCTGCCTAATCAGAAGCTGTATTATGGAGGAGGGAAGGTATTAAAAATATCAGATCTATTTTATGTACTGTAACATGGAAAGAAAAATTCAGAATTTTAAATTAAATTAAAATGGTTGAATTAGTACTGCAGTGTGCCACCCTGAAAGAACAGGTGTTAGATTTACTGCAGAAAGGTCGCTGTCTTGCATGTGCTTCAGAACATCAGATTTATCCCCACCACCCAATAATTGCTGAAGCCAGCAAAGTTCAGTTGATCTTTGCCACTCAGACCACTTTTCACTTAAGAAAATGAGGAAAGATTGGGGATTTGGTGCTACCAGACCATCTTCTTTCTCTCTCCCTTCCCCTTCTATAATGCATATAATCAGCATGTGATTAATAACTGTGAATAGTATATTCATTTTCTATACTTATTTTAAAGAATGGGTAAGCCACATTCTTCTGAGGAAACCAGAATTTGGGGCCAGATTATTAATTTTTGTGTCTATTTTTGCCATTTGTTTAAACACACTGTGCATCTTTCATTGAAAGCATTCAAAGTTTTGATAGTCTTTATTGTCTGTCTCAAAGACAACAACATTAATTTATGGTATACATAATCATTGTAGTCATCAATGAGTTGCATTCATTTCTGGAGAGAAATACAGCAGGTGCCTCACTGAACACAGCAATTCTAAGCAATAGCATGAGGTAAGATGAAGAGCCTGTCGCATACTAGAAGAGCAACAGAAAGAATGGTACTAAGCATAAATTAATATATTGGGGATAGCCCCTTATTTCTAAGAAAGGTGTCATTGTGAAACATTGTAAATGGTCAGGGTATAGGAGAGGAGTGTACCTTGTAATCAAGCCACTAGTAACTTAGAAGAGTGTGACCTTGATTGTAATTATGAATTCATTAATTCAGTATTCCTGAAACCAATTTGTATTAGAGGTGGCTTTGAAAAAGTCAAAACTGGATACCAGGGGAGAGGCAGTAGGTCTTTGCTGTACCATGTCAGTCTTCCTCTTTTTCCCTTATTCTTTTAAAAGCGCATCCAGTTTTATGTAAGTGCAGTGGCAAAAAATCATAAGCTGATAAATAAAACAACAGGTGCAGGGAAAAGAAATCCCATTTGAAATTTCTGACTCTGTTGATACCCTGAATGTTTTGATTATACTCCAGCATAGCAACCTTCTCTTTCACCAGGGCTTGAAGTAGTAAGCCAAGGGTTTTTGATGCCCCTGAACTGTCCTGTGTGTCATGGTTCCAGAAATACCTGTGACAATCCCTCTCTGCTGTTTCGCTCATACAATTCAGTGTTCAAAGGTCCTTAATTTATTTATTTCATTTGTCCTGACAGACGTGGTGGTATAGTGGTTGTACATAGGGCAACAGTGAAGAGCATATAATCATGAATCACGCTTTTTCCTGCAACTCCATCTGCCAGATTTTATAAGGAAAGAAAAAGAGTGGCTTTTTAATTTTTTTTTCCCTTTTCTTTTCTGTGCAGTGATGAGCATTTATTTTGGCTCTCAGATGCAAGCAAGGACAAAACCTCAGACTGTGCAGAAAATGAAATCTACGTACATACTTCCACGGTGATGTGGAACATCTAGTGAAGTGTCCAAAAGGCTTTCTGCGGCACATTGTGCAGACAGGCACAGTGAATACACTGTTGCAATCTGGGATAATTTACAGTAGCTGCCTAATTCTATTGGCAGTTTTAATTGGGTAGATGATTCATCTTTATTTCCCGGCTCATTGCCACATAATATTTTTGTTCATTATTAAACATCTGCATTAGTTGTCTTGGATTGCACCTATGTAGTTTCTGTCACACAGAAAAGCTATTATTAAGGAAAGGTCGAGGACCAAGTTGTGTTCCTTTCTTACTGTAAGTGAGGCTAGTAATACTTTGCCCACTTTAATAACTTAAATTGCACAGCTTCTGGGACACAGCCTCTCTGACTGGATTTATCCTGCCTCCTGCAAGAAAGCATTGGCTCTGGCTTCAGAGTCTGTATGGTTCACTAGTGTGGCCAAGCAACAGACTGCCAGAGGCATGCAGTGTCAGACCCTTCCCCAACCCTCCCCTCCTGTGGGCTTTGCGAGCGGATGAGCAGCTGTGGAGCACTTGGTTAGGAACTCTTCTCTTCTGAGTAGTGCTTTATTTCAGGCAAAGGCCAAAACTTACTGTTGTTAGCCAGGATAAAACATCACTCTCCTTGCTCACATGAGCTGTTTTCACAGACAGCTCCCAGAAACACTGTCAAACACTGTGAGCAAAAGAGACTTAATGATCTTTGTCCTCCACAAGCTTTCGACAGAGGATTCTGCCTTCTGGCCTCCTGTGAAGTGGAGAGGCACACTGAGTCAGGAACCTAATGAGAAGCAAAGCCTGAGTAAGAGATGAAGACTCTAGAAAAAAAGAAGAAACACTGCTAAAAATCAATTCTGGGCCTCAGATAGCCAGTCAAATTAACGTTGCTGTTTGAACAGCCTTTGACAGTGTCTCAGGGAAGGCCACCTGTTGCGTGAAGGGAAGGGGGTGGGGGTGGGTAAGGGAGAAACAAATTTGTTAAGAGACAAATCCTCTTGCTTTCTAGCTGGTCCTCAGATATTAGAGGGGCTGGGGGTGGTTGAACTTGTCTCTTACTAGGTTCCAATGAGAGCCATGACTGTGGGTCTGACAGAGGCATGAGCAGCCTGTGGCTATAGGTCCGGCTGCGTTCAACAGCAGCTATCAGGTGCACGAACAGCACGGGTTAGTTACACCCACCATACAGAGTCTTTATGATTGCCAGTGATAAACACACTATGCTGCAGACTAGCTAGATAGCTCTAAAATGCAATTGCAATTACAGTAATAATAATCTCTCGGGGAAAATGCAATTGCAATTACAATAATAATAAACTCCCAGGGAAAAAAATCATTCGTTGGAGCCGAGGCCGCAGATCTTCCCCAAAGGTGTCCCTGCTGGGGAGGGGTGAGGAGAACAGACCCATCGCTCTGTCCCTTGACTTGGTGCCAAATTCTCCTCCCACAAACTGGGTCCAAAAAGGGATGATATTTGTACCTTTTTTTTTGTTGATGTGCAAAGTGTGGGCAGGCAGTCATTCACTGTAATTTGCACAAACCTTCCTCATCTGCATCTGCAGGGAGTAGATCACTGCCATGAGCTGGGTGGGAGTATGGGGTGAGCAGCCTTCACTGCATGCCACATTCCCTGTCAGGGCCTCAAGGACGCAGACCACTCAATCTTCACCCGGCCTCCGTGTCTGCCCTGGCACCAGATGTTTGTCGGTGGTGTTGAGCTTTGTGATTTCTGCTTGTTTTGTGCTTCCTGGGTCTGACACCACCTACTCAGGTCAGCTTGTATATCAAGAATTCAGGCAATTGATTTGGAAGGAAACACTCCTGTCCTTAAGGAGAATTCCTATGGGCAATCTGGCTGTTGAAGTGTAGAGCAAGGCAGCTCTATAAGGGCTTTTTCTCAGGAATGTTTGGGGAGCTCAGCTCCAGGAGGAGCTGAGGGAAGAGAGAGTGACATCCTGGGAATACCTCAATGCTTTGTCAGTGTGGGCAGCTTTTTGGCTTCAGTCAAACTGCTAGGGCATAGCAGCAGTGCTATTATAACTTGTCTTTTAGAACTTATTTATACAGCATGGATTTTTGTGCAGACTAAAAGTGATGACAAGCTTAGATATGACATTCTTACGGAATCATAGTACCAGAAAGGCATCTTAGTCATATAGATTGGATTGCATTTTAATCCATGTAGAAAGTGCCTCCATGGGGTCGTGTACCTATCAAAGATAAGTAGTATAAGGAACAAAACCCTGACTTTATCACTGTGCCTAGCTAAATCAACTTAAAAGTATTCAACTGTGCATTGCAGGTCATGTAATAAATTCAAGTTAGAGACTGCCAAACTCAGCTGACTTAGACACTGAGAATACTCTAACAAGAGCTGCACAGAAAAGGGGAAAGGCTAATTTTATTTTGCTTCTCAGCCCTCTGCAACCATTGTGTAGATTGGTATTGCTAATGGAAACTGGTCTAGAACATTAACACACAAGAAATATGAACTGAGATCAGGAAGGTCTGGTTCTGATCTTTGCTGCCACCTGCAATAGAGTAATGGGAAGTTCAGAGGTTATGAAATCCAGCGTATCTCTTGCTGGGTCGTAACAGGCATAATATAATTCAATTGCCATTTTTTCCCTCTGTTCTTTCCATAGCTTGTCTTCCAATACACATTGTAAAAAATATGTTTTCATACAGATTTTATTTAGAAATATCTGCAATAATTGAAGGCTCGTCTGTTCTTTGAGTCTTTGTTCCTGGGAATTTAAAGCTGAGGTCAGGTGCAGGATTTCCATTGCCAGCATCTGAAGCCCTCTGTTCCTAGAACATGTATAACACAGGCAACTGAATTAGGAAACTTTGCCTTACCCCCAGGCTTTTTGTCCTTCCTTAGCTTTCACGGGGATTGGAAGGGACCTCTGGAGATCTAGTCCAACCTCCTCCTGCTAAAGCAGGTTCACCTAGAGCAGGTTGCCCAGAACCACATCCAGCTTTCCTGCTGTGCAGGTCATTTCCTCATCTAATGGAGGCTGAATGTAGGCTGTCAGCCATATCCCCTGAACTAATAACCTTTGAGGCCTTGGGAATAGGTTTAGGTCGATGAATGACAGAGAGGTGTATCCAGATGTGGGTTTCCCCTCTGCTTAGAAAGCAAACATTCCTATTTATGTCTCCCTCCTCAGAGCATGGACACTTTTTTTCATTATATCTTTAATGGATAAAGCTGCACTTCGGTCTTTAGTCTTTGCTGTGAGGTTTTCCCCTATCCCTTTCTCTCCTTGGAAACCATTTTTCCTTTATTTTTCAAAATTATTTCATGTTCTGACACTCCCTCTGACTCCCAGTCCCCCTGCTGGGGTCCAGGAGGGGAGCTCAGCTCCTGGCAGCGCCGATGGCAGTAGATGGCAGCAGCAGTCCACGACGGAAGCCATTAGTGGCAAAATAAGTGATAGGAAGCAGAGGGGCTCACAGGAGGCTGGCATTTTAAATATCATCATTTTTTTTTTCCCCTGGCACATCTCTGGTTCTTATTTTTTCCTCCAAATCGCCTACGTGTTCTATAACAATTATCTAAAAGGGATTTTTATTTTAGCTGCATTTCCACACATGGGTGGTCAACAGAAGCCTTGCCTGTGCACCCCTCAAAACAGAAGCAAAAAGAGGATTTTGGATGCTCAGATGATTTCTCTGCAAAATACAGCACTTGGATTTATGCTTGATTTTCCTAACACTTGGCTCCCCATGTATGTACTTACAAACCAAGGTATTTCCAAAAGACTTATCTGGTTCCTTGAGCCTCTGAAGCCACTGTTCTGTATTAGAGCAGAGAAACCTGGAGGAACTGCCTTTTTTTTTCCTTTTTGAACACTTTTTTTTTGGTTGTTGTTAAATTGCTGTAGCTCAGTACCGTGGCTTATACTTAAGGGAAGAAGAAATTTTCTTTTTTATATACCATGAAGTAGCATCACACAGGAGAAACAGATGACCTTTCTGTAATCTTGCAAGCTAATACAAGGTACTGAAGTATGATCATCTTGCCCTCTCAAGTGACCACGGTGGCAAGGGATTTAGCCATCGGACCTGCCAAGAGGATAACATCCTCCAGCACTAAATTCAGGCACTGTTCCAGGGTCTGTGCCTGCTTGATGCCCATACGTACCCCACTGGTCTGGAGCTCACAGGGACAATGCTGATTTCTTCACTCTTCTGTCACTTAAAACACCTGGTTCCCAGAAACAACCAGCAGATTACCAGCTTCACAAAGTCAGGCATATGCAATGGCTACACGCAGACGGAGACATTAGGTGGGAGCAGAAGACTAGAAAGTGCCACTGTTTTACCTACCAAACAAAACAGAAGAGAAATTGTTTAACAAAAAATAATGTAACTGCATGCCCTTCACTCTTGTTGGACTCTGGGTGCTGTCTAACTCCAGGAAGGCAGGGTTTCCCCTGCTTTATCAAGCTAATTTTTTGCTATGAGCACCCACAGTCTACTTAGCTTATAAAGATGACTCCTTGAAACAAGGTAGTTCCTGGCCCCCAGGTAGTGACCTCCAGTCCTGCAGAGAAGGAGCTGAAGGTACTGGTGGATGAAAAACTGGACATGAGCTGGCAATGTACACTCATGGCCGAGGAGGCCAACCTTATCCTAGGCTGCAATAACAGCAGCATGGTCAAGGGAGTTGATTCTGCTGCTCTAATCCGCTCTGGTGAGACCTCACCAGGAGCAGTGTCCAGATCTAGACGACTCAGTATAGGAAAGATGTGGGCCTTTTGGAATGGATCCAGAGGAAGGCCACAAAAATGTATCATAAGGCTGGAACAATTCTCCTATGAACAAAGGCTGAGAGAGTTTGGGTTGTACAGCCTGGAGAGGAGAAAGCTCCGGGGAGACATTATTGTAGCCTTTCAGTACTTAAGGAAAGATGGGGACAGTAATTTTATCAGGGCCTGTTATGACAGGACAAGGGGTAACGGTGTTAAACTAAAAAAGAGTAGATTTAGACTAGATTTAAGTAAGAAATTTTTCACAATAAGGATGGTGAAACACTGGCACAGGTTACCCAGAGAGGTGGTAGATGCTCCATCCCCGGAGAAACATTCCAGTTGAGGTTGGAGGGGACTCTGAGCAATCTGCTCTAGTTGCAGATGTCCCTGCTCACTGCAGGTGGGTTGGACTAGATGACCTTTAAAGGTTCCTTCCACCCCAAATAATTCTGTGATTCTATGATTCTATGGCTCCTGGATCCGTTACCTCATATAATCACAAACATTTGTGGCTGATTTTGTACTCAAAAATGACCTCTCCCTGATTAATTAGTTTTTGGGGGTGTGATCCAGCCTGTTATTTAGAAGTTGCATGCATAAAAAGAGAGCTGCATAAATTACTGACACTCTCATTAAGCTTTAGAAATGCGTGTTTCAGAGAGAAACGGTGAGACTGAAGACAGCACTGATATGCAAAATAGAGTCCGTGGGTTTTTAAGGACACAGATAGGCAGTGCAGTGTTTTATGCAGAAACAATAAATTGCCAGAATGAATTTCCTATTCTAGTCGTAGGTAGTCTGTGTGTTGATGTAATTTCATTCCCTGTGGCTGCACCTGCTTTATCACTCCCCTTCAAGTGCTTTATTCTCCCCTTGCTTTAACCAGTTCACCACAGGCTGCATTAAACATCATGCAGGCAGCAGGGGCAGATGCAAACTAGAAGAGCCATTCAGATGGTTTTCAAGTGATGATTTCATGTGTTATTGTAACTCGTATGTTCCTTCTCCCTTAATTTTGATCAGAAAAAACACTATTTTTGGAACTGGAGGATAATTACATGCTACCTTTGGGAAGCATACCTGCATGCTGAGCTGTGATGTAGAGGAGAAAGAGTGAGCTGTGTGTTTTGCCATTTTTGTGGTTTACATCATATGCAAGATCAGAAGCATTTCCAAGACTTGGATAATGCACTCAGTGGTTGTGACAGATTGCTAGGTGAAAACAGGAGTTGATTTCTTGTTTTGCTTGACTTATGGAGTAAAACAAAGCTAGAACATACCTCATATTTTTTTAGACTATTCACATGACATATAATCTAAATGCATGTTATCTAAAGTGGCATTAGTTCTTTGGTAAGATTTCTGCTATCTTGGATGTCTGACATCATGGGTTATGTCCAAAAAGTAGTAGTAACCTTTCACAGTTTGGTTTGACTAGGATCAAGAACTGAAGAAATTAGTGTCCGTGCATTGAACTTTGGCTTTAGGATCGTTTTTCTGGCCTTGGAAAGAAATATATACTGGATGCATGGATGGTAAGAGAAAGAAATGAGAAGAGTAGCTCCAGATTGCATTTGATGGTTCCAAAATTTGGCAGGAACCTGGAGTTGTTCAGTCTCTGAACATTAACACTAGTTTTGTACTTAGTAGAAATCATGGTCCTAAGCTGCTGCTTAACTGAGGATACACAGCCTGTCATTTCTGAGCTTAGAGTGACAAAGGCAGGCACACAGCCTGGTGTAAGTTTCTAACACTGTTCACAGCAACTCAGCAGTTGCAGATGCATATCTGCAGTCTACTGCCAAGTGGTAAAGCATCAACATTACAGATAAAAGTTTCCAGATTATTAGAAACAACTTTGAAGGAGATTTGAAAGTAATATTAAAAATTAAAAGGAATCTAAATTGTTCCTTAAGGCAGATTAACCAGCAAATTCTACTGCTGTACCTTAAGCACTGTGGCTAGACTTCCATCATAATTAGCCACTCATCTTCATTATCTGGACCATCTCTTACAGGTGAAAATGCCTATTAATATCCACTTTGAAGAAGCTTGTGAGAAGTAAAAGTAGTATCTGTAAAGATTATACTGACCAGCTTGAGTGTAAAGAATGGAATTAGCCCTCCAGCAATGGATATTCCCATAATAAGACATCAGTGCATGTAACTCATCCACAAAATTCTTTTTAATTACATAATTAATAAGATGGCAGCTCCTAGTATTGAGTTTTCTTACGGCTTAGCAATTTAAGGGAGAAAAAAGTTAAAAAAATGTTTAAAAATACACAAAAAGCCTGGAACTTTTCTTGGTGTATCTGAGGTTCATGTAGAAACGTATAATACAAACCCGACTCTGTTGCGATGTCCCAGGAGAGATCTTTAGGAAACAATACACACAAGTATAGAAGCCAGTGACACAGGGTTAACTGAATCTGGAAAGGTGGTGGAAGATACAGTCTGCCTAGGAGGCAAGAACTGTGTCGAGGAAATCTTTGAGATATGCACAGGAAAGGCCAAACTTCTTTCATTGCAGAAATACAAAAAACTAGCCTGCTCGTCTGAGGTACCCTTTTGCTTTACATGAAGTGGGGATCTCTATAGGTGCCTCGAGAATCTGCCTATGTAGTGGGAGCAACAGTGGTTCTGCTTTTCAGGCAGAGAAAACAGGGCTCAGACCTAGTTGTTTGCACAACTATTTTGTGGTACATTTTAGAGCTGAATTTTGGATATTCTTTATCAAGGACCAGAGGACAGATTAGGGTGTGAAGGACTGAGGAGAATATAGATAAGTGTGCATTTGAAGTATGTTCAAGCAAACAAGTGAAACATCTGCAAACAAATTAACACAATAAGCTTGCTGAATGTAGAAAAAGGGGAATTGAAATCAAGCTGAGTTAGGTCTTTGAAATGCTGGGGTTTGAACCCCAACCCCCCAAATTAAGGTTGACATATGGGTGATTCCCACAGCCTTTCATAAAGAGGAGGTGAGTTTGCCTTATAGCTTCCCCCCAGGGTGCAGCCGGCCCCGCAGGGAGAGCCATAAGGGAAATGAGCCCCAGGGGTCCCGCACTGAGTTGACAAAGGTCAGGTGTCTGCTTGGGGATAAAAGCTGGGACCACTTGCAGGGAGTCAGGAGTGTCTGTCTGTGGAGTGCACTCCACAGAGCTTCCTGGCTCAGGGCAGACCTCCTGACTCTCCCTGGAGCTGGGCCCCGGTCTGTTTAGACCTTTGTGAATGCGGGCTGATAGGGTGAGAGTCACTATGTGGGCACCTTTCTCTTATATGTGTTCAGCTTGCTGGTCTGGCTGTTTCCCATGCCAGCTGTGGGCAACCTCGGGTCTCTGTTTGTACCACCTGTTGTGGGCCGAGTTACGTCCTTTGTGGGATTGTCGGGGGTGGTGTCAATTATGTACCGGCAGATTGATCTGTTTGTACCCCCAGTGATCATTCATGGAGCGTCCTTCTTGTCTACAATACAGTCTGTGTATTGGTTCATCTTCCTGCTGGTGGTGGTATCATTTTTGTTGGGCCTGGTCTTTGGCAAAACAATCTTGCACAGGGCAGCGACAGATCCTTAAAACATCTAAAGAAAATGAGAAGACAGCAAACATGAATCATTATTCAGTAAGGATGAGATTGAGATAGTAATTTAGATACACCTCAAACCAAACAATTTTTTTTGCTACATTTTTTTGTTTGTTTGTTTTTCGTAACAATAGTGATGGTGATGTTCATATTAAAGATACAGACAAAGGTTAGTAAGGTTGAAGAGGTGAAAATTGAAAAGATTACAGCAAATTAAAACTCAAGAGCATAAAATAGTTGAGAGACTGGGATATGTGATGAAGACTTGTGTTTCAAGACCTGTGTTTCAAGATAAATAGGAAAAAATAGAAAAAAATTTTACAATTAAAAAGGGTGAAAATGCTGTATATGCACTGGATACAGCCTGTAAATAAGAATGTTAACTGAAAGCATAATTAAATACATGTAGAGAAGGGGAAATGGGGTTGAAGTGCTGGGGTTAAACCCCCAGCCCTGAGTGAGAGTTGGCGTATAGGACGATGTCCACTACCAGGCAAGAAAGACCTTTCTGATTGGTTTTCACCCAGGGTCTGGCCAGCCTTGGGTGAGAACTGATTAGGAGATCACCACCAGGTGCCCCCACCTTCCACAGTAACTTGGGGGTAGGGTAAGAAACCACCTCTATAAGAACTGGCTTGGCTTGAGTGCAGTTAGGAGGTCTGCTTGTGTAGTGTAAATGTTGTGTGAGGTTTTTGCCTTTTGGAAGAGCTTCATGACAAGTAGAGTTCCCAGGATGGCAGGGCCAGCACATGAAGCTGTCTCTGAGTCCCTGCTGTATAACTGGGCTTATGGCGTGGCTGCTGCCATCTCCCCCAGCTTGCTCCCCTCTTCATGTCCACTGTGGTGGGTGAGTGCATTGACTTATTCCTCCCTCTGGTTGTCTGGCACTTTGGATCTCTGGTGTGTGATGTGGTAGGGAAGGGAGGAGTTTGTCTGCTGATCTGCCTGTTAATGTAGATATCATTCTATGTTGGGCAGGTGGTCAGCAGAAGGGAGGTACAATATCTCACACTGTTCTAAGCTAGATTTTTTTTTTTTTTAACAGATAGTTTATGGTTTTGCTTTTCTTTTAGTTTTATGATAGCAACAGAACTTGGACTGAAGAAGAACCAGCATGTTGAATGCAGATAATTAGCAAATTTCCTCTAAGATGGGTCTTTGTAGCTCATCATGTTTGATATCTAATTAATAGCTATGACAAAAGTGTAAGGAGTTTGCTGATGAAACAACATCTGTAGGAATATATTAGCGTAGCATTTTTAAGTGGAAAGTCCTTAAGATGAGTACATGACTAGAAATGAGAAGAAGCATATTGAAGTAAACTTATGGTTAAATGTCTGCATCAGCTGATTTAGAAGTGATATTTTTTTCAAAGTATTTCCAGTAGAAGGAAAGTATTAGTGCCATTACAGAAGCTACTGGTGAGAATTTTTATGTGGATGCCTATAGAAGCTTCTGATGTTTTCCCCAAACTCAGACAGGAATAAACAAATCTGGAGCAGTAATTGAGAATTCTTTTATGGTTGAGCCAAACAAAATGAAAAATAGGGTTGGTAACAGGGGCACTAAAGAGCAAATGCTGAAGGAGCCATTCAAGTTGTTGCAGGGTAAATTCAGTGGTTGTGGCTGCTTGGAGAAAAACTGCACAGAGTATCTGTTTCTATGTAGTCAAGACAGTTAAAAGCATTAGCAGTTCCCTCTGCTTCAAGCTGGGAAGTAATCGCAAATAGTGTAATTGGAGAAAATGTTCTGTCATGGACATGTTACTGCATAGTGCTGTATTCCAGCATGTGTTACCTTCTGCAGAAACAGCTGGTTTGAGGGACTAAGATGCTGGTACCAGAGTCATGGTGCCACTGACTGGATGCAGACAACAATCTATGTGCAAGATGGGCCTCAACAGCCCAGAGAGCAGCTGGTTGTACATCATATTTGCTTAATAGTAGAAATACAGGGATAAGTCTGGAAGAACTCCAATTGGCTACATCACTGTTCTAATGATCTTCACTAAAAATGCCGGATGACAAAAAAACCCCTGGGTTTTAATTCTTTTCATTATTTGCTCAGTTGAGGAGCAAAGGACAGGAACTGAAAGGAGGCATGTCACCCCTTCTCTTGTCTTTCCTGTGAGGTACTCAGGGTGTTCTAAGTGAGCCTGAGGTTTGAATCTGATACCTTAGAAGTATCAGATGGAGCAACAATAGAAAAACTTTCATGGGAATGAGGCAAGGATATAAGCACAGGTACAACATGGTTCCATGTCAATGTGTACTGCTCATTCAGACACTTTGCAGACCTTGGAAAGCTGAGAGCAGGGTGAGTGAGATGAGGAGAAAATATTACATTTAAACCAGACAAACAAGTTGAATTCACAAGGGGGATCTTTTACTCCTGAAAGCAGTTATAATTTTTAAAAGCTTCATTCCTCTTAACACCTCACTTGCTAGAGATTAACTTACCTAGATATGAGGCTAGTATAATAGCAAGGTAAATTTTGGAGCAGCCAGGAGTGGAGCTGGCAAGTACCTCTACTGAGACTGCACCTGGTACATGGTGCTCAGTTAGCTTATACCTGAAAGACTTCAAAAGCCAGAAATATTCCTATTTCATGCCTTCTGATACTTTGCTCTATCCAGAAAGGATTTCTGCTAGGTCAAGAAGCTTTCAAATATATAGAAAGTGTAGTGTCTGACCTGGATAGCAACATGGAGAAGGCAGAAAAAAAATGTGGTGGGGTGGGTAAATGTGAAAATTCTGTAAGGTAGAACCTTACATAACCAACATGACCCAGTGACAGAGCCAAGAATAGAAAACTACATTTTCTGATCTCTCCTTTCTCTCTTTCCACCAAAATGGTTCTGATTCTCCATCTTGTTCTCTAGAGTATGTGTAGAAAGTCTAGAATACATGTAGACAGTAATGTGTGAAAAGTGACAGCTTGTGGCTTGACAAGAGGTTACTGAAAGGCAAACATTAAGGCCTCTTCCATTTAAGCTTATTTATTCCAGTACAGTTAATATTTCCCATTAACTGCTGAAAAAATGTAATGACTCAGACATTAATGAAATCTGCATAAAGTGCATGTGGCCTAAGTGGGGAAAGACTAAAATGCATGCCATAAGGAGTTCTGCAAGAGGTGGAGAGGGACCATGTGGGTAACATTGCTGTTGGACAGCAGTAGATTAGGCAAACCTCAGGGCTAAAAGCAAACTGTACTTTAGCAGGCTGTTCCTTTCCATATTATTAGATACTTCTACGGAGTCATTATGGAAGGATATTGCACAACAAATGAGGCTTGGGTAAAGTTAGAAAGACTTCAAGAAAATAAAATATTCCCTTTGTTCTCTTTAAGTGTCTTTAGAGCAACCTGTGTAACTTTGTGCAATTTTTCCTTTCAAAGAATTCATTCATTCCTATAATCACGTCATGACTAGAAAGCTCCTGGTCAGGTTATTATGAGTAGACTCAGCCTTTGAGATCAAAGGGTTTAGTTACTGCTGAGCAAGGAAGTAAGTCTGGATTTTGGGTTTTACATTAGTGATTATTGTAGGTTGTGACATTACTTGCAGCTAAGTACTCCTGATCTGCACTATCTGAGGGGTATCTCTTGGACACCGTTATCCAAGTTCGGTGAATTATCCTGGCTATCCTGGAGTCTTTTGCTATGTGCATGGCAGAAGACCTTTCTACTCAGGAGCTTTTGACTGACTTGCTACAAAGCCCAGACAAGACAAGAATCTGCCAAAGTCTTATGAGATTAGATTATGGCATGCTCAGCCTGAAAAGGCAGTCATGTGCCTTCTGTAATAAAACTACATGTGTATTTGGGCCTTTGCTAAGCAAGAGGGTTTTTTCCCCAGCTAAGCCTGATGGCTGGCAATGCAGTGCCTACACTTGGGACACTGTCAGTGCATGTGTCACAGCTGCCACCAGCATGGCTGGTTCAGGCTGAAAGCTGGCTTTGACAAGGGCACAGTAGGAGCATTGTATTTCTGCTGTGCCTTTAACTTAAACATGGTGTTTCACTACTTTATGAGCATTAAGTATCCATAACTGAAAAATGCTTTACTGCAAAATGCCTTTCACTGCTGGAGCTGCGGGATGATTTGGGTGAAATTGGGAAGATCTGTCTAGTTTCTAAAGGTCTGGCTTCAAGATCCTGCTCTGCATGCTTTCTGGTGCATTAGGGAGACACTGATTTTTTTTTTTTTGTGAAGGGAGGTAAACAGTCTCTGACTTCTGCTACCCTTCGAACTCACAGCTGCCCATGCTGTCTTCGTGATGTGCTGCCTCTTTGCTTGATACTGTGTTGTTGGGTACTGGACCATGACAGATAGTGATGATTCAAACACCAGGATAGATCATTTCCACTGAAATAACTTGATCTTGGCTGAGGATCTTTTCCCTAGCTGAACAAGGAGGGGATTAGGAGACTCGTTAACCTTCGTTGTTCGCATTTCAAAATCAATGAGAAACAGGCAATTTCTATAACAGAGATAAAATTTACTAAAAAACCCCAGCTTTTTCAGCTGAGTGTCCTTGGAGGAGTAAACACTTCCAAGAGCCAACCCTTCCACAGCTACCATGCTCTGCAGTCCAGTCTTGATTCTTCCTCTTTCTGTGCCTTTGAGGTTTTGTAGCTGTCTGAATACATCGGTACCCAGCACTGATGCAGTGGTTTAGCATACCATAAACATTACCAAATGTCTCCTCCATGAGTGGTAAAGGGAACCTATTGTTTCAACTCATGAGCAAGCAACTGAGTTAGAAAGAGGTTAACACTATGGCTGGACTAGAAGCTTCATTCACTGAGTTTCAGATCCAGGAAATCAATAAATTGATTTGGTCCTGGACAATACTTTCTAGATTAACAGGAAGAGGAAAAAAAAAGGCAACAAAGTTGCACCCAAAATAGGTTAAGAACTTGACTGACAATATAGGTTGTTAAATTCTCTTCTTACCCTCCATGGAAAAGCTAGTTAGGTAGTAGTAGTAGTTGACAAATAGTTAGGCACTGTGGCACTGTGCAGTGTCTAGATGTCTATTTGCCATTTTGAGGTTACAAAAAGAGATTATTTGTCATAGCAATAATCTTATCTCTTGAGATACTTATATCTTTTCTAATCTCCATGTAATGGATTATCCACTGCACTTGCACTAGAGGTTTGAATTTCATTATTCTTATTAAGATGTCATTTCCATAGTTGCTTTATTCATTTCCAATTTTCAAAGGCCTGTGCTGAAACTTTGGTGGCTTTGCTAACCAATTACAATGATGCCTTTCAATTATGTTACAAATAGAAGACTCTAGCTGCTAATATTTAGAGAGTGAGATGTTCATTTTTTCATTTGGCCTGACACTTGAGATGTGCAAGCATCCTCTGGTACTATTGTTGTTCTAAAACTTTTATAAAGTGGGATCAAATCATACACATTCTATACACAGAGAAAAAGACATTTTACCTGCCCCAAGGAGCCTGTATTTAAAGATGAGGCAAGACAATTATGAGACAAGACACTTGGCAACGCTTCAGTACTAAAAGAGTCTGGGGGATGAGAGAGAAAAGTAGGTTGGGAGATGAGCACCAGAACAATGTTTTAAATGTATGGTAGCATGTGGGAGGCACAACATTCCCAATGGGAAGTGAAATCGGGTGCAAGAGTTAGGACCTTTGGCTGGAAGCGAGGGATACAGGGAGAGGTAGGTTTTGCAACAAGCTGGTTGCAAAGCCCTTCAGATCCTGCTGCCAGGGTAGTTTTCATGTGAAGCGAGAAGTAGCTATGTCTGTCTAAAGACAGGCAGGATGTGTTGAAAGCTATTCTCTCCTGAGCCTTGCCAAGGCATTGAACCTGAGCTTCTTATGCCATCTTTAATTCCAAGTGAATTTTCCTCCTGTTAACATCTGTGTTGGTTATGTATCCCAGGGACAAGTCCAGCAGCAGCTAAGAGTCGGTCAGTCAATACTGGGCTGATTTCTTCTTGCAGCTCATGACTTGATCACATAGACTTGGAAAGCAGGAATCCCTGGAGCTAACCCCCTTTTTACTGGATAAAGAGAGACAGGAGACAAGAACCATGCGCTGTCATTCATTAGCTGTTTTGTGGCAGTAGTGTCACTAGTTTGAAGAATGAGATGGAGAGACAGACAGGAGTCAGCGTGAGATCCATGACCTTTGTGAGTCCTTGAGCTGAATCTGTCTCCTCTTGATGTGGCTTTTGAATGAGCAGCTCACTCAGGTGGAACCGTCCAACTGCATATTTGTTTCAAGAGTGCCCTATGTGTGACTGACAGTTAAAAGGCAGAAGATAACTGTATCCTCAGGAGCTTGCAAGCCATTGTTTCACTGAAGCTTTCTGCTAGGAAGTGACACATCTCCAAGGAGAACTAAGTGTATTATCTTTCATTAATTTGACATGGGAGTTTGACCTTTGTCTCAGTTAAATATGATCTGGGTAAAGAGGTGCTGCAGAAGGCTTGGCAATGATTGCACAGTTACAGCAACTCTGCCCTACTTATTCCACCTACTGTCTTAAGGTCTGAGACCCTTGCATGCCATGGAAAGAAAGGCAATGTTTGGACTTAAAGACTTTGGAGAACTTTATGAATGTCAGTCATTTATGCTAAATGCCTTCTACTTGCTGAAGCTTGCAATGAGGCTTGCATTAAAGGTCATGGTGAGAGGGCAAATAGGACAAGTATGACTGTTTGGTCCCCATCAACTCCTCTTGTGTTGTTATTGTGATATGACAACTCTGTGCTTATGTCACTGTGGAGACTGACTTCAAGTATTGAGTGGACTTTCTCTTTTTGGCTAGGATGTATAGCTCTAATTTAGTCTGAGATGGACCTCAGAAGTGGCATAGAATCATAGAATCCTTTAGG
>NW_008609022.1:0-6479 GCF_000691845.1 Merops nubicus
TGACATTCTGTGATTCTGTGATATATAACCTGCACTCAGGCATGATAGTACAAGGATTGGGTACCTGATTGGGTGTATGATATTCCACAATAAAATCTACATATGCTGTGGCTCTAGGTAGAAGAAATAAGATAAATGCATTTCCCCTAACAGAAGCCTCCTAGATTTGAGCATCTCTGCTACCCTCAATGGAGATGCATGGTGCCCAGTGAGTGAGAAAGAGATTCCCTAGAACAGTAAATGTTTTTTTTAAATGTGTGCTTTTGCTTTGTTACAATCAAGTGTAACTTATTTTGCATTTCCTAAAACACATCTTGGGATTTTGAAGGTGATGGTGTTTCCATCACACACGTGAGCTCTGCCCACCTCCTTTGCTGGCTGGAAAGGAGTCCTACTATGAGAAAAAACACAGCTTACAGTGACAAACGATGCAGGAACTGACACATCTTCACATGCTGCTGTGCTTTCATTTGTGATGCAATACTCTGTTCATCTACAGCCATCAAAACACATTAAAGCCAGGGAAAAAAAAAAGCACTCAACACTAATTTTTTTTCTCTTCCTTTGTTAGTCTGCAGTTACCTCCACAAAACTTGAAAGCAATGTAATTATGTAATTTGAGAAGAAAGGATTTAACCACATATATAATTTTTACAACCAGGAATAGCTGAGTCTTTAAAGTAGCCCTGTCACAGAACCATTCTGTCCAAATAAAGGTTTCATTGATCTTAGCTCTTTTACAACCTTAATTCGACGTTGAGGTTTTGTGTCTGAAAACCATTGAGGGTGAAGCAATTTCAGGCAAAGAAACATACTTGGATCAACACTAAGACACGTGAGCACAGATGTGAAATCTGGTTTCAAGCCTTCCCTGTGATATTTTAAAGGTAAGTTTTTATAGTGTGTTGCTCTCTCCCAGTAAAAAATGTGCCTTTTAAAGTGTCTTCAGGAGAGCCATGAAAATCACATGAGAGTTTAGAATTTTCTCTTTCCATAACTAAAATAATTTAAATAATGTTAAGGATGTTTTCTATTAGAACTGTGCATTAGCACTGAACTCCTACTAAATGGCAACCAAAGCTATACACTGTCTTCTGACAAAAGTATTTTCTAAGGGTGGGTTCTATTAATCCTACTTATGTCAGAGAAGTTCATTGTCCTTGAGAAAATTATGGGGTGGAGTAGAAAATATGCTCTGAATTAATTTCTAAGTCAAATGCTGCCTAAATCTCACTTGTTTGTGTTGTGGTGGTGTTTTGTTTTTTTTTTTTTGTTTGTTTTTTTGGGGGTGTTTTGGTTTTTTGTTTGTTTGTTTGTTTGGGGTTTTTGTTTGGTTGTTTTTTTTTTCTCCACAGTTTGGAGGTTCCTATGTAAAAATAATATAAATGTTCAGGTTATGATTCCTCAGGGTTGGATTGAGACTATGATTTCACACGTAGCTGCTCTATATTATAGCAACATTTCCAGAGAACAAACCTGTGGGAGAAGTAACGTGGATCCCAGTGTAAAATTCTGATCCTTCATAAGCCTCCATGTGTGAGTTTCTATAATCTTTGCATTCCCCTAAACCAGTTTTAATTCTAAAACCACTTTTCTCATGCAGTGTGATATTTGTATTGCTGAAATCAAATTATTTGGCTCTTGATAAATAAACTGAATAACTTAGGAGACAGTATGCACCAGTGATGCCACCTAATCTTTCCAGATAGGCTTTTCAAGCTCTGTGCCACCTCTCTTAATAGACTGATTTCAGCTAAGAAAGAGCATGCTATATGCCTGGTTTTGGTGTAATTGGAACATCTGTGAGACTTCAGTGTTACTGTGAAGGTTTAATAAGCAAAACATTCACAATTTAACAAGTGCTGTGGATTGTTCTAGCTGGATTTCTTTGGGTTTTGCTTTAGCTTGGGCAGAAAAAATAGCTTTCAAAAGTGTTGGAGAGTGAAAGAGTTAACTTGGGATTCATGGAATATGAGGTAGATAGCTGGGATTAGTTTGCTGGCATTTACATCTGAAGCTTGAAAATTAAAGTTCTAGCTGAGTAGTCAAGTTACATACAGCTCAAGAGTGTTCAACAGCTGCACTGAAAACTTCACATATTGAAACTTTACTGCCACTGAGTCTGCAGAGAAATGACAATGGTAAGGTAATGAAGTTGCAATTAATTTGTAATTTAATAAAGTCTGGGATTGAAGAATTTCCAGTTACTACCTTGATGAGATTTTCTCTGGTGAACAGATAAGAGGTTTTGATCCTTCATTGATGAGAACTTCCAAGTCAGGCCTTTCAAAAGCACAGCTCTTGGACTACTTTGGAAAGACAAGAGTTGGTTGCAAAAGTTATATGTCTAATGAGTTGTTCAGTGGCTTTTAGTGATGCTACAGAATTCTTGGCATGAAAGAGGACCACGCTTGTGTTCAAGTTCTATTTAGAGGGAATCCTCCAGGAAATGCATCTTCTAGGAAAGTCCCACGCACGTTGATGGTGTTATTCTAGATGGAGATCTTTGTGCTATCGTGGAATTCAGGATTGACATTAAGGTACAGACAAGTGTAGTTGGGGGGAAAGCCATTCCTGGCATCAGTTAATGTCTAAGAGCTTTAGCTTTGAACTGTGGCATTCTCTTCTCTCTTTCTGTGTGACAATCATGTATTTAGATCGTATGGACAAAGGGCTTGGGAAGCACTCACTGTTTCCATACAGTCTTCTGATGGCAGAAGTGTTACATGGGTGGGCAGTGATGAGCAGAGAGTTCAGTAACAGTATTCTTAAAGTTCACAGCAAAGAGGTAAAATTACATAAAGCTGAACATGGGCAAGTCTTTCTAAATCATGGGGAACTGTCCTTTTCCTGGATCCTTAAATGTGGAAACAAGACTTTGCTCATTGAAAAGAAATACTTTTGAGCTTTCAGTCTTCGATGTCATCCAAGAACTTTTATGAGAAAATGTGTTACAGCCTGTTTTGGATCATAACATCAATGTTTCATGCCAGCAAATACTGTTAATTGTTTAAACATTCTTCACTTCAACTGTTAATATGAACGTGTGTATTCTGCTGACTGTTAGTGCTGAGTTCTCCCTACTGAACTGATCTTCATTTTTTTTTTTGCATTGTTTTACTAGGCTTGAAAGTCATTGGTTTATTTTTTCCTTCCCAAGGATCCTAACTGTTAATTTGAAATGAACTCTATTCAAAGTGTGTGTTTGAGAAGGGGTATGATCAGCAGCAGAATTCTGCTGCTAGAGAGGCTCTCTGGCTACACCCAGAAATGTCTCATTTGTATGTAGAAACCCTGTGAATTAACTCTGTCCTCCCTCCAAGAACATCAATTAGTTTAACTGATATCTTTAAAATCTCAGCTACTACTGACCCAGCAATTTTATACAACGCATCTCTGCTTGTGGAATTAATATTTCCATAATGTTACTCATGTAGTTTTGCAGAACAGTCTGTGTGTTGGTGAGAATTCAGCAGTGGAATGTGTAGCTGCTATATTCCATCAGCAGCTGATTGTGTTAGGTAGCCTCATTAAGCTTAAGCAAAGATGAGAGTTATTTTACTGAGACAGTGGATTAATGTTAACTTGTGTCCTTCCCCAGCTGTCTGTAGTGTCAGCCAGTCTCTGCCTGGCACCAGAGATTTGCATGGAGGAGTGTACAGTGCTCTTAGCTGACAATTAACTGGATCTTCTTCATACTGTGTTGTCAAGTTGTGTCAAGTATGTTTTGGAATGACACTTTCTGGAGGAACATTTCATTTCTAGTTTTAGTGATCTGCAGTCCTGATTATTTATCCTTATTTGTTGTCCTTGCACACTGGCACTTCGTTCTCGCTCTTTCTCAAATTCAAACCTTGGACAAAGTTCTGCAGCTCTTTTCCAGCTTAAATGTATTGTCACACCTACACGTCCTCTCCCCACCTTGTCCCTGACATTTCTTATGCCCATTTGTGTATCATCTTTGTTTCATTTGTCTACACTTTATGCCTGCATTTGCATGTCTCCATGCTACACCTATGACATATCCTTGCAGTTGGTGCAAACCACAATGTTCTTTAAGCAACATACAAAGCCTTTCTCAGGCTGTTGAACTCTCAGCCTACAATGGCAATGTCCTGTACTGCTTTCCTGGTCTTTCATGCTTTTATTTCAGACATGCAGGGACAGAGCAGGTGCTATTTTTTCAGTACCAATTGCTTACAGCAGAACATTGTAATGCTTGCAATGCTCTAGCAAAGAACTTGGGTTCCTTTGCTGAAATAGCCAAAGATGTGGATCTTCTGTCAGTTTTAACACTGGTATTTTTCCAATGGGAATTGGATTTAGATAATCTGTACAGCTGGGTTTTTTATTTCCTCTGAGTCATATGTGGACATAATGACTCTTTCAATCTCTCAGATATGTACCTTAGCACCACAAAATTCTTTAGCCAAGGTGAGCTCCTGGGAGGAAAGCAATGGACAATTAATTCTTGACCCTAAGTGGTAGTTTGTCTGGGAAAACTAAAGACTGATTGAGCTAAGCCATCACTGGACTGTTTATTTTCATAACCTAATTGTTCAGTTCACAGTGGCTGTAGGCTTAAGTGATTAATGAAAGCTGTGAGAGCAATCAAGCTGAAAGAAGATGGTAATGGACTACATGAGGATATTCTTGCTCTCCATCCACTTATTTTGATGTAGTTTTAAAAACCTCTTCAGCTGTGGAATGTCATGAAATCACTTTGGTAGCCAGCAGGTGCATCAAGGTCAATCTATTGACAGGCTTATTGCCATTGCTGGTAGTGTTTAAAGCAATAAAATACTTAAATAGGTTTTGCTTTTTTTGTTTGTTCTTTGGTTCTTTCCTCTGTATCCTCCTGTATCATTTTCAGACCTAAACAAACAAAAATACAAAAAAAATAATAAATACTCACTTGCCATTTGCAGGTCAGGTCTCATTCTTCAGACAGGGAGACTCCTTCCCAGGAGACTCTTTCTCTCTTGTTTAATATTTCAACTCTGTCATATATCAACCATGCCATTCAAGATTCATAGCTTCTCTATTTTCCCCTTTTCAAAAGGCATAAAAGCCCTTTGTCATTGGCCTTATTTCCTGTGTCTCTTTAGAGCATTGTGATGCTTTTCTGTATATGAACAAGGTGAGGCTGATTGAATGAGAAATTCTTTCATGTACTTGCCTGCATTAGACTTTTAAATTGCAGGGCAGAATTAAACTAGATATGCAGTGATGCTCTTGTAAGATATTTAAAGTCCAGTTCTGCTGGCAGCTGGCCTAGATAGTCACAGTATTAGATTGCTTCAGAAAACTGGAAAAGCATGACCTTGACATCTTTGCTTCTGTTAGCTGGAAATAAAGGTAGCACCAGTCACTTGCAAGTGGAAAAAAGTACATTACAAAGCTACAAGGGATTAACAGAGAGTGAATTTTGGAGACTAGATGTTCTTGTTTCAGAGCAGCTAGACTTAAAAACCTCCAGAGGAAAAGTTGTTTTCTTTGATTGACTTCCCTATTTGTGAGCATAGTATGCTGAGCAATTCTGCTTACAATCAGCTGAAAGATGCTTCACATAATTATTTTTAAATCTTTTTCTACCTAAAAATAAGCCAAAGGCTGCATAGATATACTTAGTATGTGCTGCACAAAACACAATAAATGCATAGCAATAAGGCTAGGTGAGATATAATCACTCACATTATGATAAATAGCTGACGTGCAGAAGGAGAGACCTGAATTAACTTATTTCATTTACACATAACTAGCAGCTGTGGGGTCTCACTCTGTTCAACCAGCACATAGATGTGCCTTGGCCACAACGTATAAATCCACGTCTCTAAAGCCCTTCCCTCCTTTTAAAACCTTTTGACATACAGTTGAAATAATAGGCTTTTTTTCCTGGTGCAATGGATAAATGTGACTCCACTCTGGGTCCTCACATTCTAATAATAGCCTGAAGTAGAATACTAAATGATGTGTTGTTTGTACTGCACTCGAGTTATTTTTCCAGGTTTGCAGTTTCTGTGACACATTGATGCATGCACCAAAAAGCACTGACCGAGGGTAAGGCTTTGCAATTTTGTGTTCTAGGTGATAAATTTGCCTTGATGGGGCCTGCAATGCATACATTAATTGCATACACCATCAGAAAGGGTATTTCAAAGATGTCATGAATTTTAGAGCAGCCAGTAAATTAATTTCCACCATGTTCCTCTCACAAAACATTTTCTATGAGAAAGATCCAAATCCTTCACCCTTTACTCATGAAACTGTAGCAAAATCCAATATTGCAAAATATCCCTTCATGCACCAGAAGCAGAGAATGTTGGTACCACTCAAATTAAAAGGTGTCAGCATTGATACTTCTAGTGTAATTCTTCCAGTGGGATCTGAAACAGAGAGCCTTGTCTAAGTAAGGTCCCTGTGATGGTTTGAAACCTGCTGCTCCTGGGGGTGGAGATTTGAAATCTAAAACCAGGAGC
>NW_008609022.1:6993-56879 GCF_000691845.1 Merops nubicus
TCTACAGACTCTTCCCTGCCTCCATCCACATCCAAGGATTGTGAATCCAGCTTCAACCCACCTCAATCCAGCACTGGGGAGCCTCAGCACAGCACTTGGGTTCTGTGTTTTTGCAAGTTTACCCTTCCCTGCTTGGTTGTTACTTTTCCAGGACAGTCCTACTGAAGAATATGAAATCACAGTGATCTGAACACCATCACTGCAGGGTCTAGAGAGGAAGAGCAATCCATTCCATCCTGTAAAGCAAAAGCTGATTCTAGAGAGCTTTTCCTGCATTTTTTAATGATATCATTTTAATACTGATTTTGTTTGTATGTATTCACACCAAGACTTCTCTGCATAGACTGTCAAAACCCTTGGCTAGAACAGCCTACATGATGCACAGACAGGCTGGTTTCTTGAAGCTGATCCTGCATCATTCCCCATCCTGACTTCTTAGAAGTTTGCCCAACAGAGGCAGTATCAGAGTGCCCAGACTTTACTAGTGTTGAGGCAGCATCACTAGTATTTCAGGTTACTGCACGAGAGCCCATCTAGAGCCACCTTCAGGTTGTTTTACTTTACTACCCTGGCTCTACTTAGTTTTGTTTTCTTTGATTTCCACCAAAGATGAGATGAAGTTGAATGTTTTCTTTTCAGTGAAATTAACATAAGCATGTTCATAACCAAAGGAATTCACAAATGTGAGGAGAAATAGAATTGGTTTGAGCCACATTAAAAAAAAAAATCAAAACAAAAAGAACAACCACCATTTGCTACTGACAGTAAGAAAACCCTGCAGACACTGGCTGCTTATCAGCATAGGAAATGTGGTTGAAGTTTGAATGTGAAGCAGTAAGAGCAAAACACAATAGCAGGGGAAAAACAGTTTTCTAATTTCTTGATTATTATTGAAAAAAAAATAATTTTAAATATGCTTCCTTGTAGGTGGTTACTGGTTTAATATCAAGAGCTGTTGGTAAGAACAAGAATATGCTGGAAAAGAGGGAACTGAGCAAATATAAATTTGTCTGTCTTGTTTTGGAGGCTTCCTCTGTGGAATATCTATCATATCTTAAAATGCAGTCTAGTTCCTTCCCTCCCTCTGCAGTTGGGTGGTGGATTAAATAGTTCACAGTTGAATGGAAGAAGTCATTAGGTCCATGCTGTGTTTCTGTTACTCTATGCGTGCTACCAAGTTCACTCTAATTAGTGGCCCTTGTACTCCCAATTATCACCAAGGGACAATACACACACTAGACAGGTCTACGTGTGCATTACATCAGGAAAGCAAGTGAAATATGTTCCTATGGCAACACTCAGATTATCCCTATTAAACTCCGACTCCTCTATAAACTGTGGCTTTAGTTTTAGGTATAACACAGACTTTAATTTTAATTATGCCAAGATTGAAAGAGTCTACGGTGACAGACACCAAAGCCTAGTCATGAAAGCCTTAAGGCACATCCTTTATCTTCTCTTCTACTGCCTCCATCTCTTTGCCTCACTAAGTCACTGTCTTTTCTGTAAATGTGGGTTGTTTTCTTTTGTTTGTTTGGTCATTTATTTTTTGTTTTTTTTCTTTTTATGAAGAGCTTTTCAGTGGCAGTTACACATTTACTTTTGCTGCCTCATCGCTTTGTGAGAGTTAATTTGTGTGATTCCTGAAATTTTATGTTCTGCTAGAAAAAAAAATCTTCCCTTCAAACTCAGTAAGTGAGTATATCTGTGGCACTGCTCTGTCTGCCTGTTCTATTCCCCATCTGTCCTTGGACACTTGCAGAACTAGGCCAGGTTCTAGGGCATCTGAACAGCTTTCAGGGAGAAGGAAGAGATGTAATGTGGAGAAATAGTGAATAGAGGCAAATACACAAGGAAAGGGAAAACAAAGGAAAGATTAAACCAACAGACAGGACTCAGGCAGAATGACCCAGAATCTCTGGAACAAGTAGTAGGAGAGGATGACATATGGGGAGTTTGTTGCTGATATCAAAGGTGCTTCAGTATAACAAGCTGAACTTGAAGTATTATCACAATGGTCCACTCCAATATAAATACTAAAAATATGGGGGTAGATATCTTCAGTCTTTCTTTGTCATGAGGAGAAAACAACACCCACTACCACCAAAAAGAACCAAGGAAATGTGGAGAAGGCTTGGGTAAATGCAAATGGTTAAAAAAAATTGAAATTAATCCATGCTAAGCAACATAAAACAGAAATATGGTAGGAATTTTCTGTGAGATTGTTCCGAGTATCTCTGCAAAAAAGAAGCAGTCAGCAACAAAACCAAATGAATCCCTCCTTTTACTTTCTTATTTACAAGATTAAATTGTACAGTTGTGGCTTTTTAAACCTATTTATGGATTAATACGTATTTTCTCCTTTCTAATGAAGAGTTCTATTTGGGAACTGCCTTTGAAGGAATAATTCCTTTGGTGGGAGAAGGGCTAACAATAAATTATAATTACAAGCTGCTAGATCACAGACCAAGTCTGTTAGCTACATTTCTCTTTGTGTAGAATGTTTCCATAAACAGGAGTGTAATTCTGAACTGATAAATGTTTAGACATTTTGTGAAAGGAACTGCCTTGATATTTGTGGAGAGAAACACTACATTGTCCCAGAGAAAAACTGAACAAATGGAGGTTGTCCTTACTTGCCTTAGCTGCATGATTTTTCTTGCCTGAGTAGCAGTTTCTCTGCTGGTTAATGGAGGGAGAACTATTTGTTTAATCAGGGAATGCAGTTAACATCACCCATCTAGAGAGAGAACATCACATTTCAGTAGTCAGTGCCTCTTCAAAACTCTTAAGAAGCTCTTGGAATATTTTGGGGGATGGTGTTAATCTTCGGTGCTACTTTCACCTCTTCATTCCCCCTTACACTACCTCTGGCTAAAAATTAGTAGAGGCAACAGAAATCTCACCTTTATTAAAAACGTGTTATTGTGCACCATTTACAGATGAAATTATCTCAGACAAGATTAGTAAAAAATTTATGCAACGTGGATTTCCTCACCTGGAAGTCCCTGGGAATAGCACCAGTGTTGGTTTTGGAGGTTTAAAGGACAAATCCAAGGCCCTTTGGTGTCACTGAAAAGATCCCCTGTGGTTATGCAGACTTTGAAACAGGCCTTTAATTGCATCCCAACAAAATTAGGCCCTTGAGTGCAGGATAAAACTAACTACATTAAGACAGAAGACATGGTTGGTTGTGAATGCTTATAGACTATGGTATAACTGATGACTGGGGCATGAGTATCTGCAGGAACAGCTTGATGGTTTTCCTACACATTGTAGCTGTGGTGTGACACCCGCAGCCACCACAAAAGATCTTTCACAGCTCCAAACCACAGCTAAAAATGTCTCTTTCCTCCCTGCCTAGGGATAGCCAGCAGAGTCTGTTCATAATTTAATGCACCTCTTTTGTGTTTGCTGCTAATACATTAAAATTGGATCAGACACAATTTGGTCACAGAGCATGAATCTCTCAGAACAACTTTTTTTTTTTCTTTTATAATTTCAGTTCCTCAGGCTGGTATATAGGTACACTGGTGCCTTTTGTAGCTGCACAGTCTTTCTGTTCTCACTGGCAGTTCATCCTCATCCCCTTTAAAATGTGGAATGCTTAACCAAATGCTTGTAAATAGATAGGAAATTCTGGAACACTAGATACAAGCTCGAAGGTCTCAGTGTAACAGTCTGCCCTGCCAGCCTTTTATTTCAGAATGCATATGAAGATGCTGTGATGGACACATGTATATAAAGTTTTCTTGCTGGACCTGATATATATTACAGCTGCCTATCTCTGAGAACTGCAGCTTTCTGAAAATGGTCTCAAGTTTTTGTCTGTCACTTTGAGGATCAGTTTAGTGTGAGCCCAATCAAACACCCTTGGACTCACTGCTTTTTAAGGCAAGAAACAATGCAGCCTGAACAGAGGTATCCCCCCTGCTGGAGCCAGAGGCAGGCCAGCTGTGTGTCTTCATTTGTCTGTTGCTATGGCAAGTGTTTGCTTTCCTGCAGCACGTCCTGAAAGGAAACCTTAGAACTGTGGCTGTGCAAAGTATTGCTGCAAGTTTATGATTTCCAAGGCTCTCTTTAGATTTCTGCTGAGGAAATGAAATGATGAAAACAGCAATGAAAAATAGTTGTCAGAACTCCACATACCTGCCATGATATTTTGTAACGTTTTATTTATTAAGATGCACTGGATACAGATGATTTTTTTTACCTCAGTATTTATTGCTTCATCTGTCATGAAATGGGAGTTGCACGCGCTTTGATGAATGGATAGGGAAGGTACATAGTTTGATTTCTTTGGTGATTAAGTACTATGTTCTTTCTTGGAATGTGGCATTGTATCTTTCACTGGTATCTTCCATAAAATCAAAATGTCCTACATAATCCAGAGGACAAGCACTTTTTTGAGGACTAATTGTCCTTGTATTTCAAAAATGGAAGAACACCCACCAACACAAAATTATAGTAATAAAGTTCTGGTCCTTTGTCAATCTGAGAAATGCTGTGTTTGGGAAAATCTGTCCACAAGTTATTCATTTAAATGTAGACAACTCTTCAAAAAGAGTTTCTTTGGCTGTTACCCTGGCCTAAATGCAGGGTCAGGCTCCAGGGTGGGGGTAGAAAACACAGTGATATTATTGAGATGTATTGTAAATACAGCAAAGCTGCAGAGCTTAGTGTAGCCCATGCAAAGCAATAGTTGGAGGCCATGCCAAATAAATTCCCAGCAGTGAATCTCTTCTGTCTTATGGGATGCTATTGATCCTGTAACGTCTCTGTGTGGAGCAGGAGAACCACAGTGCTGTTACAAGTGTACCTTTTGTACTTGGAATGAGTTGAGGCAATAGTTTTGTTCTTCAGTGACTATAATCATTTGATAGTAGTTTGAAACCTTCCATTGCTATTGGAAGTGTTGTGATTGAAATAAGCCAGGGTGCCTTTTAGAGACGTTCCTACTTAGCTCTGTTGTTTGAGATTTACCCAGTACATTCCTAAGCAGAGACAACAAAAATATGTAACACTATTTTTTGGAAAAGAAAAAAAAAAAAAAGATTTTATCCATGCAATGTGAAGTTGGCTACTTTAGATGATAATTCAGATGTCAGCTGATTTGAATTAGAGATATAAGGAAACCAGAGTGCCCATAGCTCCTCTCAGTTAGGAAATCCATGGTTACTTGAATGGAAACTATTTTTCCATCACCTTGTACTGAGCTGTAATTATGACACTACAACCCTCAGGATAGGAAGGAAGCTAAAATACCAGTTATGTATTCAGCAGCTGGTGCAGAAACCGCAGTCTATAGTGCCTGATACTAGAAAGGTGTGTATTGGAAGTCTGGGAATGAAAGCAGATTTAACTGACAGGCAAGGATAGCAAAAGGAAGAAATGGCACTAACCTTTTTTTCTAACTTCAGCACGCTTTTTGGGAAAACATCTGTAGAAAAGCAAGTGCACTGAGAGGCAGCTGTGCTGTGGATGTGAGGTCTGGAAGCCAGCCATTAATACTGTGAGGAGTGATTATGCTTGAGCGCCACATCTTTTGTGAGGCCAATTCCCAGCAGGCAGTCAGAAACACGTTAGCTGATTTTAGTGTTTACACCACGTTTCCCTTACTGTTTATGACCATTAATTAAGAGATTGGCAGTGCATGAGGAGACTGGGCTGCTCTGGGAGTTTCTGCTTTCTTGCCTGGTAGCAGCTGAGGAGCTGCAGCTGAGCCTAAGTCATCTTGGGCCTTCCAGGCCTGTTAGGCTGCACTCCTCTCCCTAGTTGTTGAGGTGGGACCTGGGCAGGGAGGAAATTGCTGGTTTGGGGAAGTTTATTGTGCACTCAGCAGTTCTTCTCATGTCCCGAACACTCTGTTACTCTCAGCAGTGGAGGCAAATGCTGGTTGTTCTGGCTCTGCCTGTGTCCCACCACTTTAGGCAAGCTGTAGGTTTTGTTCAGGCTCATTTGTTGCCTTGGGCTGAGCGGTTGTGAGGGGAGTGGGACTGCATAGAGGCCCGTGTAGGTACAGGATGTAAAACTTACTTAGAAAGACTAAAAAATATATTTTGACCATAACTGGCACGAGTACCAATACCAGCAGGGAAAAAACAACGCATGAAAGATTTCAGAAGCTGAAAGCCAGACCTTTGGCTAGTATAAAATATGTTGCTGCATGGAAGTCTAGTCGGCCTAGCTGAGAGAAAAGTTTGCAAAGAAGGTCTGAGGAAATGAAAGAAGGTAATGGCTTATATATGTTAGAGTGTATGTATGCTATATGCCATATAATTCTTAGAGCAATGGAAAGAATGGAGTTCTGAGAGTTTGTTTGAGAAACTGCTGGCCAATTTTACATGTTTTAAGTAGCAATTCCAGTGATAAAGGTAAGGTGCAAAGGACACAGTGTAAGTGGATGTCTATACTCAGTATTAGACTCACAATCCATCAAAGCAGAGGCTTTAAAAATGGTTTGCACATGTGCTATTGAGCAACCTCTTCTAGAAGTTATTTCAACCATAACCTAAATGGTGTGTTAAAACAACTTCCTTCAAAGGCCACTCAGTGCAAATGATACTGAGAATTACCCTCTATCAAGTTGTTAAGATTCCTCCTCCTAGTCAATACTGTATTTTTAATTTTAAAATGATCACATGTAAGCAACTTTCAGCATGCTGCCCTAGCTAAGCATTTGAAAACTATAATTTAGATTTTAAAATTGGAAGAGAGGCCCTGAACTAAACACATTATTCAAATCTAGAGATTCTTGAATTTAGCAATTTTGTCCTAAGCCTTGGTGCTGAGCTTACTAAGTCTGTGACATACCCTTAAGTGCTTCCCTTTACCCTGGATAGCAGATGTTTAGGAAAAGCACTAAGGAAAAATGTTGTAATTGTTTGAAACTGAGATGCTATCCTGGTCCACTTAATCTTTTGACACCTGCCAGGAGCTGAAGGAAGAGAGGAAAGTACATTTTCCTTTCTAATTAGAATCAAACATCTTAAAAGGCTTCTGAAGACTAGCATATAAGTTGCATACACAAATCATATCTGAAAGATCCTGTTTACTATACAGAATATTCTAAAATGTGTGACGTTGCTGTTCCTAACTCTTCATCTCTAAAGCTATGGACTGAAATTGTTGCAAGCATCTTTGAACTGCAGCAGCTATTTAAACATTTATATAATGGTATTGCAAAATGTATGTCTACACAGGCAGCCTTTTCAGCTTGGAGATACAATTAAATGGGCAGACGAGTACATGAATTCTTCAAGTGCTCATTTTTAAGTTCTTAAAGAGCTTATTCTGAAAGTGATAAAACAGTGCTAGTATTGAGTAATCAGAGTATGAAGGGAAAGTATGAAAGTGCAGTGATCTTGTGCATGATAGGAAGACATTTTTTTATTAAATTATTTCTGAAAGTACTGTGAAATTGGGAATTTCTATGCTCTGAAACTCCTCAAGGAGCAGGGCTGTTTGTTTGAATTACAGGTGTGTACAAGACAGTCCCTGCCCCAGTGGTTCAAAAATAAGCCAGAGGCAGGCTGACTTTCTGTATTCAAGCAGCATTATAATAATAAATTATAGTGAGTGATTGCAGCTGTAACAGAAGTTTATACTTTCTTGTTGTTCTTGGTCATTTAGTGGAGCACTTGAAGGTCATGAAGCCTTTAGAAGCATGGCATCTGTTTAGTCTTATCAACAACAAAGACCACTGAATCTATATAAATATTGGTATTGAAATTATTTCCATGTAAAAATTAAAAGCTTTTTAGGTTCCTGATATTTCAAGAAAAACTTGCTGCCTCAGTAACCAGATGAATTTCATAGACAAAAATCATTAGCAAAGAATTTTACCTAATCTTTGGACGTTTGCTTGTTTTCCACAATAAGCAGCATTTCAGTTTTATCAAATGTTACAATGGAATCTAGAATTTCAGGGGCTGAAGGAGGAATCACATTGAAAAGCAGGAAAGTGGGTTACATCTGGGCCTATCTGAGCACAGCAAGCTGGAATGGAAGACAGAAGTGTGTCGTGAGTAACAAGAGTTTATTTCTACTTGCCTTCAAGGTTGGGATGGCAGTTCTGCAGGGGACTAACTACACATCTGAGAGAGCCTTCAGGACACCTGATTGTGAGTGGAATTCAGGAGCTTATGTGTGTGCTCTGACATCCTGCTACTGTCAGAGCAGGGAGCTGGAATCGTGGTGGTGGCAGTACTGGAATTCTTGTACTAACATTCTGGTCTTCTCAATCTCACTAAAGATTCTTTAATTAGTTAATTTAATTAAAAAGATTCACATTAATTAGACTTAGGGGGGGATCTAATTAATGTTGTAAATATATGCAGGCTGGGTGTCAGGAAGGAAGGGGCAACCTCTTCTCACTTTACCCTGCAATAGGACACAGGGTAATGGACACAAGCTGGAGCACAGGAAGTTCCACCTCAACATGAGGAAGAACTTCTTTCCTGTCAGGGTTCCAGAGCACTGAACAGGCTCCCCAGGGAGGTTGTGGAGTCTCCTGCCTTGGAGACTTTTCAGACCCCTCTGGCTGCGTTCCTGTGTGACCTGCCCTAGACTGGATGGTCCTGCTCTGGCAGGGGGTTGGACTCAATCTCTGGAGGTCCCTTCCAACCCCTGACGTTCTGTGATTCTGTGATTTTGACAACTGTTGATGTGAAGGTAAATTCAGAGTATCGTATTTTTATATCTTTATTGCCCTAGAGGTTAAGTTAAGGCATGTTTGGGCCAAAATCTTTTAGACTACCTTAGATTAGCTATTTGAAAAGCTATTTTTTTCCTCCCTCACCTCCGCCCCCCCTGCCTATATTACAAGTGCAAGAAAGGAAACAAAAAATAGTGATTATCTTGAGCATGATGGTGCCTGAGCTGTGCTGCAGAATCATTTAATGTGCCAACAAGCAGACGTTTCAGGCTGCTTGGCTTTAAGGCCAGATCATGTTTAATGATGTCAGCCACCCTGACATCACACAGTGTCGGGTGAAGCTGATAAGATGTGCACAAGTTTGTAATTCTTATCAGGTCTGACACCAGGACCATGTAGAAAGGAATATATGTCATTCAGGGTTTTCTTGCTCCCTGTAATGAAGGTCAGTGTTGAGGTACTGCAGTGGATATTTTACATGATAATGGCTTTGGATTTTAGGTCTGTGAATGTAACAGTTTTAATACGTGCTGAACTGATGCAAGATTCAAACTGAGCAGTGTCCATATTCATTAGCTATGATGAAGTTACAGCTCTGTTTTAAAAATATTGTTTGTTTCATTCCTGAAGGAAAAAATGGGCTGAGGTTCTTCTGCTAGCAGCTCTTGGTGTCATTTGTTACATCCTCCAAATCTGACAGTGTGTTCATAGTAGCTGCAGAAGGAGAGTAGCTCTGCTTCCACTGGAGTGACCTAAGGAATTTAGCAGAGGGATAAAATGCCACATTTCAGCCCTCATTGCTGTTGATGGTATAAATACACTTCAGGCAAATCACCGTAATAATGTATTAATTTCAGTATGTAATTTCATAACCATTGAACACTTTTTCCAGCTAACATAAAAGTATGTTTCTGATTAAGTAGAGCAAGTTCTGCAATTAATATATTTTTTTTTCATTCTGTTCCGCACGGAGACAAAGAAGGACAAACCAAAAGAAAGTTTTTAGACAAATGTAGATTCTCAGTTTAAAGGCCTTCAATTCATTGGGATTCTCTATACCCTTTGAGTAATTCCAGCTGCTAATCCCATTACCTCCTGGGAAAAAAAAATCCTCTTGGTGTAGCTGCCTGTTTCTAGCACTACTTTCCTAAACTGCATCTCATTATCCTTTTCTGTCTGCTAGCTCTTAGAGTCAGATGCTTTCTACACATACAAGTAACTAGAAAATATGAAAATTCATCATCCTGCAACTTTTGGTAAGGAGAAAAGGCAACTCTCATGGAAAACATTTTGCAGCTAGGATGTATTTTGTAAGGTTCCATTTTTCAAAAGCTTTGCAGGGGTGTAAATACAGAAAACTGGGCATGATAATTCAGTACTGATAATATATCCTTTTAAACTGTGTTCTATATTGCAAATTGTATTTGTGACACTCAGAATGGACAGTGCAGGCTGTTCTGCAGTCTTGGCAACCTGCTGAATCCTCTGCACTGGAAGTTCTAGAGTGCAAAAGAGGATGTAGTAGGCAAAACGGATTGTTTGCAGAGCTTCCAGCCAGCTGATGCAGTTTTCTCTGCTTCAACTTTTATTTCACTCTTGTTGAATATTTATGTTTGAGAGTTTTGTGAAACAAGGTAATTCCTGTCCACTGGGTGCTCCAGACAGAAACCCCATCGTGTTCAGGACTGCCTCATACTTATTATTGAGGGAAGAGTTTGCAATGGACATGAAAAGAAATACAATATACCATGTACAGAATTAGTTATCTGTTGGACTTTGCTGTGAAAGATAGATTCAGAAGCTCTGAATAATGGCAGTTGATGCAGTGTAGTAAGACTCTTTGTTGGCAATAAAAACATATCAAGGACAAAAGATGCTGGATGGCCTCATTCAGAAACCAGGTATGCAGCAAGGCTGTGATGCACCTCACTAAAGCTTAAGGCTTGCTGGACCAGGGAAGCTGGTCTCAGATTTTTGTTCAGTCACAGGTTTGTTCTGTAATGATGGGCAGTTCACTCCAAATGTCTTTGAAATATTGTAAGGTGGTAGCAATAGCAACCTTTTTTCCTACCCATACTGGACAGCATTTGTTTTTCATTCTTTCTTTAATATTTCTCCCTTTTTACGTTTTGCTCGTTTGATTTAATGTTTTGCAATAGGGGTGAGAAGAAGAACCAGGAATCTGTATGTACTCTGGTGCCACCCACCCAAAAGTTCTAGGGAGAAGAAAGATCTTGGCTTCTAAGGATAGAGTGGTTAGGGCAGAGATAAATTCCTATTGTCCTTTTCTTTTTTTCCATCTCATTGACTGATGTTTGAGGGCTTGCTGTTCTCCTTTGGAAGTTACCTGTTATAGCTCCTGCTAAAATAATGCTGCCTTTCATTTTAAAACTCCTTTATTCTTTTGGGGGATGCTGTTTTAGGTACAGTCTCAGGCAAAATAAAGTTCCTATAATGCCATCTTTTGATTGATTGGTGGGAGATGAAGTTGGTATAATTATTGTTTCTTTCCTTTGGCATCTGGACTGTGTTTTAGTATGAGTTATAAATAAGGTGGTAGATCTCTCTTACTGCAGAAGACAGATTTCCAGCCTCTCTGAGTGTCTAGACTTGTATAAATGGGTACAGCTCTCTCCCCACAACAGAACAGACCACATCTGTGGATCCCTGAGAAATACATCTTTCTGTGCCACTCTTTAAAATGTATATGCACAATATCTTTTCTATCCTGAATCCCAAAACATGAGAAAAGTGACTGTGAGATGTAGCTTTGAAATCATGGCAGATGGCTGTATCTAGCTTGATACAATTTTATCTTATCAGTGATTTTTGAATTATTTCAAATGTCATCATCTATGGTAAATTACATATTGCATCTGTTCTGCAGGAACAAGTGAGATCAGGACTAAAATGGTATTAAGCCCTCTCCCATCTGCCTAAACCAAGGGGTGCATTTAATGAGGTCTCTTTTCTTCTGCACTTCCATTGTACCAAATAGAACTGAGCATTGTATGGGGAATTTTTCCAGGAGATTATGCAAATTTTAAACAATTGGGCAATAATTTGTCACAGAAGTTTTTGGAGTTTCTTTAGTTTAATTCTAGTTCACATTAAATTACAATGTTTACAAAAGTAAAATTTACAGTTTTACTGCATGGGATTTTTATTACTTTCAGTTAGAAGAGAAACTGTAGTTACTTTAATTTTAAATTAAAGTATCTACAGCTCCAGACAGACCAGTTCAAAACAGAAAACTAAAAATATATAATGCTTTTTCTGACTTAATAATATTGTATAAGAAGTTGTACATAGATTCATGAAACATATCAACACATCTCCACCAGCCTGTGGATTCCTCTGTGATAAGTCACAAATGGACAAGTCCAGGGATGGTTTTGTGGCTTGTTCAGTTTTGTGGGTTGTT
Organism: Merops nubicus; assembly: GCF_000691845.1. NCBI lineage: Eukaryota > Metazoa > Chordata > Aves > Coraciiformes > Meropidae > Merops > Merops nubicus. Next base: position 19,074 of record NW_008609022.1, read on the forward strand.
TTTCTTGTTTGTTTGTTTGTTTTTAACTACAAGCTTTTAAAAAATATTGGGTTTTTTCCTGCTTTTACTTTTTTTTTCTTTTTCAGATGATAGTCTTTGAGAAGGTTTGTACTCTGCCTTATATTTTGTCTGATAAGACTAGAAGAGCAGGCTGAAATCCTGAGTCTTAACCTGAAAAGATCTGAAGAGTTTTCAGAGTGCATAAGAGAGCCTGTACTTTCTGCTTACCAAGCCAGAACAGTGCATCCAGGTCTTTAATCTGGGTGAAAAAGGATGTGAAATTTGAATGTAGTAGTAATTTGTTACTTTTTTTTTAATTATTATAGAATTCTGAACCAATATGAAGCTATATTTATTTGGAGGTTATTTTTCATTTAATCACTACATGTAGAAAGTAGCCTAAATTGTGAATTTCATTGTAGTCTGATACACCTTATTCTCTAAAGCTCTCCTAAAAACCATAAATAATTCAAGCCTGGTCTTACACCACTTCCTGCCATAGATGTGTTGTTTGTTGCATCCTGGAAACATGAGAGGTTTAACTTTTTCAGATTCTTGAAAGGTAGACATTTTTTTCCCAGTGCTGTTAGATATTCTCAGTAGATTTCCCCCATCTAATTAACTGGTCATTTAATCAATCTTCAGGCAGTAGTTTTCATTTTAAAGAACCTTCTCAGGGAAAGGCTAAGTGCTTTTTTAAGGCTGTGAGGTAGCTGTGGTTAGTGCTCTTCAGTCTTCTTACAGCAAACTGTTGAGGCCAAATTCCTAAACCTCCTGGTAAAAATCAAACACTTTACTGCATCAAATATTCTCTCTCAGGCAGAATTTTTGTCTGGAAGTGAAGAAATTACTCTGAACTCTTAACTTGGCCTAATTTTGGACCAACAAGTGGAATGACTGATAATTTCTGTTCAGAACTTAATTACATGAGATTTTGCTGTGAATTAGAGCTTGGTTTTGTTTTTTTTACAGCAACTCACATGGTTAATTGCTCTGGTGGCATAAGGAAGCTTTTCAATGCAGACTTTTTCTACTTGAGACCAAAATGGAGATGGTGATATTTTTTCTGTGTGGTTTTCTAAGGTTTGAATTAGGAGGTGCTGCAGCAGTCTGCAAAATACTCCCCACATGGCTGTGGGCAATTGCAGGGCACCTCAGATGGTTGTGCTGCATGGCAGAATCAGGTGCTTAGGCAGGCTGAGCCAGATCTGTTCTCCAAAAATACTCCACCTCTTCTTTCTCTGTCCTGTTTGTAGCAAATGACTACCTAAAAATGGCATCAATAGGCTCCTAAGTGATTTTATATTGTTCACTAGTTTTTGGTGGGTTGTTTTTTGGTTGATTCTTCCTAGTTCAGTTCATTTTATCTTTTTTTTTTTTTCTGAATCTATCTTTTTTTTGCTCTTAGGGCTTCCTGGCTGGGGCTAATGACAGCATTTTAGGCTATGGCAATTGCTGTCTATTTTGGTTTTGCATTTTCTGGCTCTTGTCATGTGGATTCATCTCTGCTTTTTTTCTGTCTCTGTTCTTCATCTGCTAAGCTGTGCAATTTGTCCCACATCTGCCTGCCTCCTCTCACCTATGTGTTCTTGTCATCTCTGCTTGCCCAGCTCATTGCAACACCAGCATCCTTTGTAATCAGTTCATGCCTCCTCTTGCTTTTCAAGTATTCTTCCATTTCTTTGTTTTTTCTGCCAGCTTGTCTTTCTCCACCTAACTTAACAGTTTACCTATTAGCTGTGGGTTTCATGTACCCTAACTGACTCTAGAGACCTGAAATGGGTGAATCATAAGTCAATGAACTCTGTGCTTTTGAGGCCCAACAAAGCACAAGAAGGGAGAAAGTTTGGGGTGGTTCCATATTTTGTGACTAAAAATATAATTTCATTTTTTAATGGGGATGGCTGATGGTGGGTGTAGCAATAAATTGGGGAGTGAGTGGGAGATTAGCTGATGAGAGCAACTGATGTGATTGCTCTGAGCCTTCATCTGTTGTTCATCCAGCCCATTTATTGACTTGTTCTGTTTGGGTTTTTTTGATCAAATGTGTGGGATTTGGGGGAGCAGAGGGGAGGAGTACTGCTACTGGAGGTATTAAGAAACAATTCAGAGGAAGTCAGAAACCAGCCTATTGGGGACTGCAGTCTTGGATGGGAGGTATTTGGAAGTGCTGCTGAACAAACATTGAGTATAGGGCTGAGAAGCTTCTGTATTGGACGTGGGGTTTGTAAAAGAAGACTCCAGAAGGCTGTAAGAGTACCTCTGGTTAACCTGCCACCAGACAGGGGGCATGTGGTAACCAGCTGAAGAGTCATGGGACTGTCACTGGTTTACTCTTACAAACAGAGGAGCTCGTGGGGCTTCATAGAATCATAGGGGTTGGAAGGGACCTCTAAAGATCATCCAGTCCAACCCCCTGCCAGAGCAGGGTCACCCAGAGTACATCACACAGGAAGGCGTCCAGGCGGGTTTGGAATGACTCCAGTGCAGGAGACTCCACAACCTCTCTGGGCAGCCTGTTCCAGTGCTCCACCACCCTCACCTTGAACCTCCTATGCTCCAATTTGCACCCATTACCCCTTGTCCTATCACAGGTCGTCACTGAAAAAAGCTTAATTCCATCTTCCTGACACTCACCCTCTCCCTATTTGTAACCATTGATGAGGTCACCCCTCAGTCTCCTTTTCTCCAGGCTAAAGAGACCCAGCTCCCTCAGCCTTTCCTCAGAAGGGAGATGCTCCACTCCCCTCATCATCTTTGTAGCCCTACGCTGGACTCTCTCCAGCAGCTCCCTGTCCTTCCTGAACTGAGGGGCCCAGAACTGGACACAATACTCCAGATGTGGCCTCACCAATGCAGAATAGAGGGGGAGGAGAACCTCTCTTGACCGACTAACCACACCCTTTCTAATGCACCCCAGGATGCCATTGGCCTTCTTGGCCACTAGGGCACATAGGCTTCAGGGGTCCTCTGCTTAAATGTGACATGGCCATGTTGTTGTTACCATCAAAGCTCTATTTCCAGCCAGAGCCCCAGCAGATCAGGCTGTGTAACACACCAACAATAACCTGAGCTCCAAGTGCACAGCCGTGGAGGCAGCTGCCTGGCCCAGGGTCCCAAGCCCCGTGTGTGGCCAGCACCCTGTGAGGTGGGAGCATGACCAGCTGCCCGTGGCTGATGGCCATCCACCCCACAGGATGGCACAGGGGTGCTGCTCACACCTACGTGTGAGGGAGCAGAGGGAGAGGTGACTATGTACACACTCCCGTGTGGTGACACCAGTGACAAAGTGACCCTCTTCATCCTGCATGTTGGAGGATGCTGGAAGGACAATGGTCATTCCATTGTCATTCATTGAAAGAATGATGTTGTCTTTCTGGCCCAAGAAACAAGCAGGTTGCCTGCAGAAGTGTGGCTTGGGTCTAGATAGTCACTTGACAGATGGTTGGTTGGCGTGCAGGTCTCAAAGCCCCTGGAATAAACCAGAAACTTTTAAGTGATGCTCCCAGTAAGATACATTTTTTTTTTTTACAAAGGCAGTAATAAGTTTCTGGAATATGCAGTGCTGTTGGGATTTAGGGATGTTTTTCTAATTTAATATTACTCAGTCCATTTCCAAGCTCCAGTGGAGCATGTCAAAAGTGTATAATGTCTACCAGAAAAGGCCTGAGCAGAATGGATCCATCTCGAATTAATCTGTCAATACTGGGTATGCACTGACTTTTCCCAGTCAGGAGAGAGACCTGTGGCAGTTACTGGAAATTTCCAGGTGTCTGGCTTAACTAAAGCACAATGCCAGCCTCATGAGCTGAGAGTCAAGGCTTATGCATTGTGAGTTGTTACAACTTCTGAATAAAATGGATATTGTGTGTACAAAGTAATTACCTCTCACTAAATAGTTTTTTTCAATCTTCCATCATATTTCTTCACAGGGGCAAAATAGAGGCACAGTCTGTTATGTAGCATTAACCTTGTACCTTCTGTAAACAAAGAAATACATTGTTAATGCCATAAGAAAATGGATTATAGCAGTGGTGGTCATCAAATCGTTCCATATGAATCATAAATTTTGCAATTTATATCATTAATAAATGATTTCAGAAGTTTTAAATCACCAGGAAGGATGTTAATCTCTGTTCTGTTTGATGAATCTCTGCTCTAATAGTCTAATGCTCTTAAAAGTCCCTATAGAGGGAGGATGAGTCAGTTAAGCTGTGTATACTGAATTGTCATATATACATAATATACAATGAGGATGAGTCAGTTAAGCTGTGAATTGTCATATATACATAATATACAAGCAACAGGATTATGATAAGAAGACAGGAGAGAATTTTGTCCTCAATTGCCTAGAAAATCAGCAGAATTTTGAGACTTCTCCTCCCTCCCCCTTTGTTTTAGTTATAGTAGAATGGCTGCCTGTGAAAAGTGCCTGCCTTGAAAATTAAATGTATACACACGTGTGTGCTCGGGTCTTGTGCCACAAGAAAAGCAGTGGAAGCTTCCTCATTGTGTCTTTCTAGTGCCTTCTCTTTTGAAAGGAATGTTAGAGTTTGTTCTTCCAGCTCTCCATGTCCTCAAATTAGACATATTTAGTGATAGACAAGTTCTGTGCTCCAAAATCTTCATTGTTCAGCTTTTAGATGTATTCTGGATGATTTTTTAGGGCAACATCAGCCTCCAACATTTGTCAGCCAGATGAAAAACACCAGACATTTTTGATTAGTGGTCAGGAAGAGCTTAGTGGATGATCTTAAGGGAAAGATCCAGCACACAAATCCTGTGTTGTTATGTGTGAAAAACTTCTCCCCATGGAGTTCACAGCAACGCAGAGGCTGAATGGCACCTTGTGTAATTGAGGCAAGATTAATAATTATTTAAAAGCAGTGGCCTTGTACCTGGAAGACTCACTCATTTGTGCTTTCCAGCAGATATTGTGGGGTGTGCTTTTTGAATGATTAAATTAGTTCTATGTTATCCTGTGTCTCTATCACGTTTTCAAACCCTGTGATAGATGTTAGCTTACAGCAGCGACATACATAGGTAGGAAGAGAAATGTTATTTTTGTTTTCCTCCTGCACCCTGTCTCTGGTATTATTTTGTGGTTTTCATTTTGTTATCTGTGATATTAACAAAGTGTGCACTTCATACATCTGCAGATGGTAATAAGCTCCAGGGAAAGGCTTTGAGCACTCTGAAAGCATACAATGTAATCTTGGTCAGTTGGTGGAAACACCTGAGAGAAACAGGATTTAAAAAAGGCTGAATGCAAACTGAAGTACTTTAATAAGAGGATCTGTCTTCCCAAATGCAGGACAGCAAATGGGTCAGGTAGAAACTCTGCAGAAAAGGAGCCAGTGGATTCTAAACTGAACAGAAGTCAATGGTCTTGTATCGTTACCAAATTGACCCCAAATATTGTGGGATATAAAATGTAGTGTCCTAGTATAAACAAGTGTCGGATATGCAAATAAATCCTTTGTATATTACTTAGCCCTAAGAATGTTGTTGCTCATGTGCTGTGTCTGGTTTTGAGCACCACGCCTTCAAAATTCTGGACCTAGTCAGGTAAGACCAGAGAGCAATGAGAATGGTCCAAGATGTGAGCTCCCAGAAAAAAAAACCAACCAAACAAATTGGATAGAATTAGTTAATTGAAGAAGACACTGAGGAAGAGCCAGTGCATTCTAAACTGAACAGAAGTCAAGGGTCTTGTACTGTTACCAAATTGACCCCAAATATCATTGTGGGATATAAAATATAGTGTCCTATTATAAACAAGTCTCGGATATGCAAATAAATCCTTTGTATATTACTTAGCCCTAAGAATGTTGTTGCTCATGTGCTGTGTCTGGTTTTGAGCACCAGACTTCATAATTCTGGACCTAGTCAGGTAAGACCAGAGAGCAATGAGAATGGTCCAAGATGTGAGCTCCCAGAAAAAAAAACCAACCAAACAAATTGGATAGAATTAGTTAATTGAAGAAGACACTGAGGAATGCCTCAGTGACACTGTGGCAGGAGACACTGAGGAATAATGGTCTTCAGAGGCCTAAAAGGTTGCCCCAGAAAGGCAAGGACTTCCTGGAAACAAGACAGTAAACAACTGAATTTAATTGAAAACAGGCTTTAATGTGCACCAGTGGCTTAAAGAGGATGGGGAATTTCCATTGCTGTGGTTTTCAAACCTGGAGTAGGCAAATTATGTGCTAAACATGCTTTAATGACAGATGACTGATTTCCTTCCCAGCCAAACATTTCAATTGCAGAGTGGGAGGTGTCCCTGCTCATGGCAGAGGGGTTGGAACTGGGGGATCCTTGTGGTCCCTTCCAGCCCTGACAGATTCTGATCTGTTTTAGCAGAGGACTTTAGAGCCCTAATGGCTCAATGGTTGGACTTGATGATCTTGGAGGTCCCTTCCAACCTAAAGGATTCTAGGATTCTATGATAATGGTAGAGCAGATGATTGGTGTGGGCAGTACAGCACTTCTAGAGGCAAAACCAGCCACTGCACTTTGGAAGAGTGACTTCTGGATTTGATAGAGCTGCAGGTCATCAGTATTGTAATTCTATAGGCAAATATAGAATTAGGCAAATGGGAAATACTAACACTTGAATATAAGTAGCTTACAGTGGTCTTGTGCTTCAATAATAACTTGTCTTTTTAAATGTATTTTCAAGTATTTACAGTGTTTTGGCATGTCTTGTGAGACTGGTTTTGTGGTCTGATTTTTTGTGGTCTGATTTTTTGTGGTCTGATTTTTTGTGGTCTGATTATCTTGTGGTGTACAACACATTGATTTGAATTGTCACCGGAGCTGTTTTCTCAAAATTTGCTTTTCCATTGTTATCAGTTAGCAGAGTGACAGTATCTGGTATCAGGTTAATAGTTATTAACAGGATTTAATAATAACTGTAGAGAATCTGTCTATGTGACCAGAATTTTCAGGCATTCAATTCACACTCAAGTACCAAAATAACAGATTTTCTTTGTTTCTGTAATAATCTTGATGATGAGTTTCTCTCTAAATATGTTTGGGTTTTTTTTCTGTGGTGGGTTGACATGTCCACATCTATTGCTAAGAGGTTTTAGAAGCCTTCCCTGTAGTGCCCTGAAGCCTTGTGTGGCCTGTTTTTACCTTTGATCCCAAGCAACATCCCCTCTCTGCATCTTGGTGTACACCTTTGGATCTTCATTCTCTTCAGATCCAATCACAAAAAGGTAGCAGTTTATATTCACAATAAATTCTCTTTGTGCAATATTTATACCAGTTTTATTTGCTTTCAGTCCTGCACAAGGATTATTGCACTGACAGATTTTAAAAAAGGGAAATATTAGATTATGTATTTTGACCTCTACCACGTGCCTTGCAATTTTGCCCAGCTAATCCTATCATGAGCCAAGCAATTTTCTGGAAGGTTACTGTTCTCCACTTCAGGTTTCAATACATGGACAATTCATTACTTTCTCTTTTGATTTGTTCCACTGGTTATTTGCTTTACTTTAGTCTATGCTTAGGTCGTTCTGTAGGCTCTGTAGAGTTTTACTGAGGAAGAAATCTGAGAAGTGTCTCATGGGTGACCCTGTTGTGTCTCTGGGAATTAACTTTCCTAGCATCCCCAAGAATTTTACTGTTAGGTTACTTAGTGTTTATCCACTTAAATCTACAAAAGATGGGCATAAATTCTCTTGCATACTCCCCTCAATTTCACGTGATTCTATGTTATTTCCATAAATTGTGTTTATGTGACAGTTTCAAAGAGAATTTCTGAGTTCCAAATGGAGAGAGTTGTAAGGTAGGTAAAGTGGACCCATTAAGGTCATGTGCCTACAAATAAACATATCTGTGGGTGCAAGGTTTATATGAGAATGAAATAACAGTAATCTATTCATCCCTTCTCAACTATCCTTCAAAAAGCAAGCAGTTTTGGTTGGTTTTGAGGTTCTTAGTGTATTACTTAGCAGCTTCAAATTTCACATCTTCTAAATACAGTGTAAAAAAAAAAAAAGAGGGGGAGGGAAAGTTGTTCCCTGGTTCCTTTTCACGTGTGAATTTGTGATGATCGTTGCTCAATACCTGGAATACAAACAAGGAACGGATATGTATATTAAAGCAGAGGAGATAACTTAAGATAAATGTTAATTAGATTATTGCTCAGCCACTTTGCATAGTAAAACTCCATTACAAATGAGTTCCTGTTCACCATAAGAGGAGCAGCCAGTAACTCTGATTTACAAAGCCATCAAAATGCTTGATGGAAACGCTCGCTTTAATCAGGACCGCAATTATGAGGAAATTTGCAGGAAAATTTATTCACAGACTAAAGATTAAAAAGATCTGAATATTGTCTGTCAGAGTGCAACAATTCTTTCCAAGCATGAGAGATCCTTGTGGAAGAAAAAAAAAAAAAAGTAAAAATTCTGTCTTTTGATTACAGTGGAGACAATAAACTGCAGCTGTTAGTGTAATTTCCTCAGATAACAGGAGCAAGAGTCTGTGAAGGGACGTAGTACAGCCAGTGAATGGATTTAATCTGCTCTCTGAGGTTGGAATTGTCTGTCAATATGGCTACCTGTAATTAACTCTCTCATATGAAATAATTCTCTTGACTTGAATGTACCAAAATGGCTAATCTGATGAGGCGTTTTCCATATTCCCAGGGCTTCTATGTCCCCCTGCAGCTGCCATGTGAATACTTTAATATTTGATGCATTCATCTTTCTAAGCCGTGTCTTCCTCTCCTCTTGGTTTGATAAAGCCCAACTGTCCTTAGCAACGTGACAGAGCTGGCTATCAATGGAAAAGGGTAGTGTATTTAAAGCTAACTATGGGATCTGAGATCCATTGAGAAATCTAATTTTTTTTTTTTTTTAAATTCTCTTAAATTGAAAGGTTAACTTTTCAGATAGCAGTTCCCTACCAAAGTTTTCTTCTTTCCCTTACATTGCTCCACAGTAAATATGCATGTCTATGCCCAAGAGGAACAGACAGAACAAGAAAGTACCCTGTGTAAACCAATTACTGCATTATAATCAGTAGTACTTGGACAGTTTAAACTTGCTTGATTGCTTTAATACTGCAGGGTCATAAGGCTTGTTCTTCACTTTGCATCTGAATAGACTAGGATAGATTTCTGGGGAAAGAAACAGCTATTTGTAATTTTTTGTGCTGTTTAGAAGCCTGGAAGAAATATTAGTGAATTTGGAGATGTTATTAGAATGGAATTATGATGCAGTTCATCACATGACTGCAATTTAGTACATTTGTTCTGTGGTGAATATGTTTATATGTTGTCCCAAGGCAGCTGCACAAATCTGATGTTGAGAAAGTAATTGAACTAAGGAAGCCTTTGGTACCTCTGTGCCATTGAAGTGCTGGGGTTTGAACCCCGAGCCCCGAGTTCAGGTTGCCATCTGGGTGATCCCCACAGCCCTTCATCCAGAGGGGTGAGTTTGCCTTAGAGCTTCCCCCCAGGGTGCGGCCGGCCCTGCAGGGAGAGCCAGAAGGGAAATGAGCCCCAGGGGTCCCGCAGGGAGCTGACAAAGGTCAGGGCTCTGCTGGGGGATAAAAGCTGGGAGCACTGGCAGGGAGTCAGGAGTGTCTGTCTGTGGAGTGCACTCCCCAGAGCTGCCTGGTTCAGGGCAGACCTCCTGCCCAGTCTATTTAGGCCTTTGCAAACGCGGGTCAGTCGGGTGAGATTCGCCATGTGGGCACCTTTCTCTTATGTCTTTAACTTACTAGTTTGGCTGTTCCCCATGCCAACTATGGGTAACCTCAGCTCACTGTTTATACCACCTCTTGTGGGCAGAGTCATGTCATTTGTGGGATCATTTGGGTTGGTGTTGTTTATGTCCCAGCTGATTGATCTGTTTGTACCCCCAGTGATCATTCATGGAATGTCCTCCTTGTCTACAATACAGTCTGTGTATTGGTTCATCTTCCTGCTGGTGCTGTCATTTTTGTTGGGTCTGGTCATTGTCAAAACAGCCATGCAGGACGGTGTTAGATGTGAGTAAGGTGCAAGCAGCCTCATTTCTCATAAGGTGGAGTACCATACAATCAGCTGAGATTTACAAGAACCATTGCATCAGCTCCATGGTGTGCCTCAGAGAGAGGATCCAGTTCTTTACACTTTGTGAACTGGATCACATTAAATGCTAGCTTACAAATCTCAGAACTGCACTGTACTGAACAGCATGGAAACCTTTATAACCTTACTGCTTCATCATCATCATCACTCTCACACTACTAGTTAGTACTGAACAGGACAACATCCTTCTGACCTGGCACATAGTCAGCACTATGGAAAGACATGAATGAGTGTTGCAGTAGGGTGTTTTTTCTTCCTTTATCTACTGTGATAACAAGGAAAGAGAAACCTACCTGAAGCAAGGCAGAAGTCAGGCACAGGATGGGAAGACTAGACCCAGAAGTGTCATCTATTTATCCTGTCAGTAGGAAGAAAGAATGATCCTATGAGACAAAATTAATCATGTTTGGAACCTTATGAAATGACATTCCCCTGCCTGCTGATGCAGCTGAATCACAAGGGCGTGTGGAAACGGCACAATGCAGAATAGTCTTTGTGTTAGCTTGAGGCCTAGTCTGATCTAATTAACCATGTTCAGAGGCAAGGTTAATAAGCCTGGGTTCAGTCTGGAAGAGGAGTTTTTCTCAAGTTGCTTAGAGCTGCCCTAAGGCTCCACTGTAGGAGTGCAGCACAGACATGCAAGTTATTTAAAATACGAATGTGTAACGTGACTTCAGGACGCTTGTGTGGCTTAACACAACACTGTCTCAGAATGAAATGACACTCACTCTTCTGAGCAACCGTCTTCCAGCTAGAAGTGTGAGGAGTGCTTCACTAGAGGATGGGAGAAAGGAGCACCCATAGGGCCAGTGACCCATAAAGGCCACAAGAAAGGCAGGAGCAGAGCCAGACTATGGAGGTGGGAGTGTGATTATCTTTCTTACTGTTCCACCATAGGCTACGCTGGAGGCTGATTTCACTACAAAACTTTGTTACAAGTTGCTGATGTTAATAAATGTCTCCTTTACTATCCTAAGCCAAATCTCTGGTAGAAACCAAGCCATCCTACAGAAGTGTTCTTAAAACAAGAGCATGAGCTCCATGATCCAAGGGGTTCCTTTTGGCCTTTTCTGTGCAATTGCAGACACTTGTGCAGTACCAGTAATGCAGAAACATCTCCAAACTGGGTTTTTTTTGACACAATACACAAATTATTTCCCCCAAAAGAGGCAACCTATAGAAACCCAAAGTATGAGTCTTATTAATGTGGTGCAATGATTAACGGATTGTCTCCTCCAAACAAACCTTTACTTCCTTCCTTTTTTCCCCACTGTCCAGCATTCCAAAAAAAACCCCAGATATCAGCAAACTTATTGCTTTTATTTCTAACTCTGAGTAGTTAATGAAAAAAAAAAAAGTATAAAATAACTCCTTTTCCCCTCCCTGTATAGGTCTATTTAATAACAAAATGCAGACAACATATAATTTGTAAGTGAAGTAATATTAATTCTACTATAAGTAGAACAAAATGTGTAGTGTTCCTTCTAAAATGATTTGGGACTGTCATGCTGGACGGTTTACTCAAAAGGAATGCAATTTATTTCACATTAATTGGGATATACAAGTAATTAAGACAGGGGTGTGGGGGGGAATTAACTGCTTCTTCATAGACTACTAAGCTGTGGTCTTTCACACCAGTAAAAAAACATAAATGTCACACAGCAGTTTAACCATATCTTCCCAGTGAATAGTTTATGATTAATTTCTGTCTCTTTTTCTGTGTGACTATATTTGGTGCTGGTTTTGCTGGGACAGAATCCCAGGCCAGCCCTGGTCTGCAGGCCATTGGCAGTTTGGAGCCAGCCAGGGCAGCTGAGCTGAGCTGGCTACAGGTGTATCCCACACCATGTTCAATTCTTTATGGGAAGAAGACAAGTGTCTTGTTTGGGCACCTCCTTGGACTCCTCCTGACTTTGCTCTTCTTCCTTCTCCTGAGTTTTGCCTTTCCATTTATTGTGCCTACTGTGGATTTGCTCAGCTGAGTATAACATTGTGCACTTTACAGTGGCATTGGTAGAAGTTTGGTTGTTTCATTAAACCCATTTTCATTTTAACCTATGGGTCTTCTCTGCTTTTCCCAGTCCTGCTCCTCTGCTGGAAAGGGGTCAGCAGGTGATAGAGCAACTGCTGTGGTCTAGCCCCAGATATGGGCTGGATGCAGACACCTCTGTGTGGATTTCCCATGATCAGCTCTCTAGATTACTGCATTTATTTTGGAATGGTGAATAATTCATAGCCTCCTTTCTTTCCCAAACTAATGTCCTAATATTGACTATTTGATCATGGTTTTACTTACCTGCATCTCATGATCCCAGCTTTATTACCTCTGGTTAAGTGTCTTACATCAGTTTCCTAGAATTGGATTTTTTTTGTTGTTCAATTCTTTATACAATTTGATGGTTAGAATAGTTGCACATATGTACAAAATGTGAAATTTAAAATCATATTTGAACTAGCAAAATGAAGTTATTGAAAAGTTTGCAGAAAGTAACTATAAAAATGGATACTGATTAGTCCAAGTATCATTAATAGTAATCAATTTATTCCACCATATACTCTTATGTCATGTACTTATCTCAGATTAAATGTTTTAGCAAAATTTGTTATAAAATGAGTTGAAAAAACTGAAATGTCACCTCAACCTCACTTTTGGCTTAGCTCTATTGGAAACTGAGAGTAGTGGTAATAATATGGAATGAAATGTCATCTGAAAAGCTGAGTGACCTGGAGGTGCTGGGTGAGGAGAATAGATATTGTTACTCTCATTTGCAGATGGGGGAAACTGAGGCCTAGAAAGAGGGAAAAAAACTTGCCTGAAGTCAGTCAAGACTCTGAGTTACAGTGAAGGTCTTTCAAGTTCTGTTTCTCAGCTTGCCTTTATAGGATGCAGTGTTTAGTGAGCTGACCCTATGGCAAACGTGCCATGGTTCCAAGTGACCCTTTAATAAAGAGAAAGAAATTATCGTTATTAAAACTGTACTTTCCACTAGTGGAGACATTCTTTTGGGCTTATTAACCTTACAATCCTTCCTAAGGCTTTCCTGCTTTCAGCTAATTTCCTTTTCAAGGGTTCAATTTATCCACTAAATAATATTTTAGTGTCTAGATGAAAATCAAGAAACAAAAGTAGAAAAACCGAAGTCCAAGGCTACTTAATCAATAGATGGTAAATCAGAAAATCTTGTCAAAATTTGTTTTTATATTTCTGGATAAATTCTGTAGATCAGATCTAATCCAATTGAAAAGCATGAGGTTCACCTTGCTGTCAAAGCAAAGCTGTTCTCACAGTGGTGTTTCCTTCCTTATTCTTACTTTCCCAAAATACTAATGCATACAAAAGGCTTTGTAACAAATTTTCCTTTTTATTTATGGATGTGAGCACTTATTAATGCTGATCCTTAGTCCATGGCTTCAAAATGCAGCAAGGTATCAATAACATTGTCCACTGAATTAATATTAATTTCAGATATCTGGTAGACATGTAGTATCTCTATTCCTATACATCCTTCTTCTCTTTATGTTCTTCATGCACAGCAGCCTGATATCAATCTGTGTTTGTAAATTCAAGGACTGAAGCTTTACATTTAGTCTGTGTGGTAACACATCTCTGAGCTGCAGTGATCAGACTACCTGGTTCAGGTATAGAATGTTCTGAGGTTGCATTCTCATCATTGGTGTTCTCATGTAACTCGGGAGTAGCCTCAGTGTTGTCTGAATGTTCAAAAAGAAAAATATCCTACTTCTTTTAGGAGTTTTTGTTAGGGAAAAACCATTTATAGTTTCCTGACTCATACAAGTACAGTCAGCTTTGGTATATGGAGTATAACCTGGCACCCAGAGCAGCCTAGCTGGCCATCTGCACAAGAGCTTCTAGAGAATGAAAGGAGAGTCCAGTCCTCTAAGCTTAGTGAGCTCCCCGTTTATAATGTTAGATGTCTCCTTTTGATTTTATCTTGCATGTTTTTTCCTCTGTAAAATGAGCAGTTCTTTCTGTAGGGAACATTATTTCTTCTGTTGTTTCTAATTTCCTCACATCTTGATACTCCTTTTCTCAAATCACTTTAAATTCTTTCATCCCAAGAGTCAGTGAAGAGATCCTTCAGGTATAGATTGTTTTTTACATAAATGGAGAAAGCATTGTGTTGATGTTTCCACAAGGGGGTAAAGAAAAAGTAGATTTGTTACAACAGCTTTGCTTTTTTTTTTTTTTCTTTTTCTTCTTCTTCTTCAAATGTAAGTGTTTTGTATTCTTTAAAACCATAGTGGAAGATTTAGATGAAAGAGGTGCATGCATAAGTTCAAAGCCTTTCCTGCTTGATCAGTATTCCCAAAAGAAACGTGGATGAAAAAAGGTGGATGGGAAGAGCCTGAATGGACTCCTCTCATGAGTTTGGCTAAAAGGAGATAATGGAGAGAAAAAAAACCTTCTTTTAATTTCTGTTTGTTTTCTTGCTCTCATTTTTATTCCCCTATAGGCACAAAACAAGCAAACTGAGCCCTGTTTAAAAATGCAGCTTGCTTTTGCTCCCACACACTATCTTTTCATAATCAGAATCTTAGTAATTTTATGTTAGTCTTCTTCTATGAACATTTTAGAGGAAAACAAAAATGCTCAAAGAACACTTGGGGGAAAACTCTGCAGTCTCACAAAAGATGATTTTCTACGTGACTGCATAAGTAAGAGCAAAAAAATGGTGTGTTGGACTTTTTATATTTGTTAGTATTTAGGCCATGATTCAGATGATAATTTTTCCTTTTGGTCACACATGTATCTGAGCCCTTCAAAGTACTTCATCCCTCTCTGTACGTTCATTGTATTATCATAAAATTATATCCAAAAGTAATTGAAATAAACTGGAGTGGGTTTCAGCAGAGCCTTCAGGATTTAACAGCATGATCTAGGTTATGTCCCTCACAGCTTTCTTCAGCCAAAGAATTTGCTTAATGACACTGCTGAAATTTCAAAGGAGATGTATTTTTCTTGTACCTTAGGGAACAGGACAGACTTCAGCTGAAGTGTTGGGAAGAAATTGCTTGATCTGCAGTTGCCTACCTGAGGTTTTCAAGACCTGACAGTTCTGATACCAGCCTGTTGGAGATACAATAGTGAACTATCCAGATGGATTTCTGGCTTTTGAGTGGCTCTGGGTCTTCCAGTACTCGTTATTTCAGAACATTTTCATAAAAATATAAGTAACAGTTGCTTCAGCCCTGGGTGACTGTGTGTACCTACCCTAGGGGCACACTCCACAGATCATGACAATGCACAGCTTAGAAAAGAAACGCCATCAGAAAATTATTCAGGGCTTGTAAAAACTGCTGTACAATAAGCTCTTCATTGCTCGCTTGTAGAGCTATAATCTAATTCCCTCAAATATAATTTCCATCCACTTTCAGTACAACAAAGAATATGGTGTCGTGCTAGTTCTGTCATTTGCCACTATTAAATTTGAGATTTTAGCAGCTGTAAGGGAAAATTGATAACTGAGATTGACAAAGTGATTCGAAGATGGCTGATGCATCTTGTGCTTGTGTGTCTGTCAAAAGCAGTAGCAAATAACTGCTGGGTTTATTTAGTCTCCCAGTGACCAGCTACGGCAGATTAAAAAGTTTTTCAGACCAGCCCTTTGGGGGAAAGTCCTGGATTCTCTGGTTGGGAACCAAACTCCTGTAATTACTGCTAGGAATCCCTACAGACAGCATCTGCTCCTTGGCTCAAAACTTCAGTGCGGAGGAATTTTAGTTTGGAAATATACAGCCTACTAGTTACATGCTCAGTACTCACTGACACACTCCCTCAGGGCTTTTGGACTGGTTGTTTCTCACAGTGTCTTCATTATAGGAACTCACACTAGCTGTATAAAAATTGAGATAACTGGTACATTTTGAATGACATGTCGTATTATTAAAACCAAAACATGTAGTGAATATATAAGGGATCGAGTATTTTTGTTGGTGAAAGAGGGAGGGAGGGTCATGGTTATATTTAAATTTCATGTTCAGCTCTGATTCATGTTCTTCTGCTGAGGAACAGAGTTTCAATCCCAGAATCTGCCCCCTTATAGATTAGTGTTAGGTTGTTAGACGACCAACACTCTATCACTCATTTTCTGAATCATCCAGCTCAAGTTTTAGACCACACATGGATGTTTTGACATGGTTCCCATTTATTAAAAAAGGTTTTTAAACTTTTTATTTCCATTCCAAATAGAGGCAAATCTCAAGAAAGGCAAATGTGAAAATTGCCACAGAATGCAATTGTATCCACCAAGAACAGCCTATGTCAAACTGCATTCAGGCCTTTTACTTTCCATATAAACCTCTGAGGCAAATTTCTACTGCAGGATCATTTTTTTTAGGCAATATAGTCCACGAGCTTTAAATTTAGATGTCCTGACTTATGAAATTAATTGCTGTGTGCCACTAACTGATTCTCTTCAAGGCAGCCCATGGGCCTCGTTCAGCTTGTGAGGTATAGCTGAAGGTGCAATGAATTAGCCAGCTGTGGGAGAGCTACAGATTTTACACTAAACCTGAACCAGTCACAACTGTTTATGCATTGCACTGTTGTGTTGTTTCTTTACTGCCTTCACCCCTTCATGAAATTGCCTTATTCTGCAAATGAAAGGTGGACTGATCCTTTCATGGAAAGCAGCAAGGAATCCCTTTCATTAATTCCATGGTTCTGAAGGTCTATTTACAGTCTACCAAATTTTAACCTGCCTGCTGAGACTTCTTGAACTGCATTCTACTTCCTTATTAGTTTTCCTAGGTAAGTGAAATGTAGTGTGATCTGTAAAAAAGAGGCAATTTCCCCAGTTTACACACAACTCTCAAATACAAGAAAAAAGGCTTCTAGAAACGACCCTGAAAGCAGGGAGTCCAGTGTTTAAATGAAAGCATTGGCCTTTGAGATGTAAGATCAGAGATTGTGTTGTCATATTATCCCACTGTCTTGTTTCAAACCAGATCTTGGAGGGTTGCCAGTGGCAGAGGGGACAATGCATTGCTAACCAGCTCCTAGCTTAATATTCCATTTGCCTCTAGTACTGTAGACTAAAGGAGACTCTGTTGACTTTGAATGAGACTGAACCATCTAATGATCTTCCCATAGGGTGTTCTTAAGGACTGGAATCAAAGTGGTAATCTGAAGGAAAAACCCTTTCCATCTTACTGCAAGTTCCATAAATGAGATTTTCTCTTCTGGTTCTCTGCTCTCTTACTTAACCTGTCTTTTCATTTTGTACAGTGGATTTACACTGAGATAGTGCTTCCACTGCCATTTAGAAGCTGTCCTCTAGACAGAGAACAACTTTGTGTCTGTTCTTTCTGTCTGTTGCAGCTACATCTGCTGTATGTTCATGGATGCCTAAGGCTGAAATAGAAAGTCTTTGTCTGTACCAGAATAAAGTTGACATATGGCTGTATGGGAGAGCTGTCAAACCACTTATTGTCTGAATCTCATTGTTTAGGTGAAGAATTGAAAATAAACTGCAGTTTGTGGACACAGTCCAGTCCATAAACTACATCATGGAAAATAAAGCCTAATATCACCAGATCTGCTCTGCATGCTCTCTGCCTATACCAGTATGGTTGTACACACCTAAAGCAATGTCTGATATTAACTTCTGTGTAGTTTATGGAAGTTAATTGGGTGTTCATAGAACTGAAAATGTAATTGTATTTTATAGAATGTCTCTTAAGCCAGAGAGGTTGTGAATAAGCATAAGTGAAAAGCTGAGGCTGAGTGGTAGTTTCAGTTTTAAAGGATTTATTTTGAGTGGATGTTGTAACAGCTATCAAAAACTTTGTCCAACGTTATGTTCTGAGATTTTTAAGCAGAACTGTCTCTTTATATCAGATAGCATGATGTGCCACACGAGTTTTCAGCAATGCATAACAAGTGACTGCATTTGGAAGAACATTCACATTGGTAGCTATCCTGACATCCTGTTCAGAAGGAGTAACTCCTTTATTTCCATCCCTATTCTTTGTCAAACTGGGCTAGGATAGCTGTGAAGTGCAGTATGCTGAGATACTACACAGGGAGCACTAATTCATCCATGGACAAAAGGCAAGATGCTGTTGATGAAATCTGATGTGAGGCACACAAATCTGAATGCTACATTGTTCTGACTGGTGCAGATTTATAGTCGTTACTGTCAACACAAATGTCAGCATGTCACGGGAGGGGGGGGAAAAAAGACAGCTTTTGTAAACAGAAAAATAAACATCAAAGCCAAGTATTTTGTGTCATTAGGATTAGGGAGGCAGGTAATCTGTCAATGGGACTGAATAATTATGGCATAGCGAATCTGCTTGACACTATGTGCTTCTGGGTTAGCCAAGGACCACTGGGAAGAGGCAGGCTCAGCCTTATAACTCTAGCCTCATATTTATTTCTGTGGAAATATTTTCTAACACTGAGTGGGGGGAGAATCTAAAAGTTCAGGGAATGTTTGTAAACTATGGGATTAAAGTGGGTGCAGTCATTGAGGGAATTGTTTAACCCAGCACAGTTTATAAACAAAATAAACCAATGTTGCTGCATCCTTCCTTTCACTGTTAGCTCTGCTTTTGTTGTTCATTGCTTTCACTGATCTTTTTTTTTGTGCAGAAATGGCCACAGTTGTGAGTAACAGGCCCCAGGTGAATAAAGCAGGATTGAATTTAGTCCCCAGAATCTGCACACTCATCTCTCTGGGTCTGTAGCATCCCTGCCTTCCCTAAACTAAGCTTACCACAGAAAGCTGTGCCAGTCTGGACAGCACTCTGTGGTAAATGCCGGTAAGAACTTCAGTCTCCTCAAAATTAGGATTTGAACTAAAGTTTCCAGAGTTTAACCTAATGTACCACTGAGCTCTCTAGAGATCTGTGTGGCTTACAAACGCTGCCATGCACATGACCACAGCAGGACACACTGTGAGTTAGATTAATGCTTGTTCCTGTGAAGCCGTATGGGAAACAAGTGTCATTTTGCTCAAGTATTTTAGCATTCTGTGTTACAGCCTTGTTCCAGTGGGAGAGAGATTTATCAAAGGAGAAGAGACTTGGCACTACATATAGAATCCATGATTCCTTGCTTTTGAGTATTTTCTGTAATTAGTGACTTAATTTTAAATAAGTTTTATGTAGTTCCTAACATCACATTGTTTGGGGTAAGGAGAGCATCTGAGTGTTCTGTAGGACGAGTGTGGGATGCTAATACACAAAGGACATGTACATTCTGTAATTGGTTTTGTGTGAATGTGGAAGCTGGCAGCCAGGCAGGGACAGCACAGCACCTTAAGTGCCTGCTGAAGTGGTGTGGTGACACTGCTAATAGCAGCTGAGGCTTCTGTTTGCATCCTCCTAGGGGAACAGCAGTGCCTAATGTATTGACCATTTTGCAATGAAAGGTCTACTTTGCAATTACTGTTTCCAGGCTGGTAAGACCTCTGGAGCAAAGGATGCTCTTTTGTACAATTTGTTTGTATGGGGACTTAATCTGAAAGAAAACCCAATTAAAACTAGCCAATGGCATGTGATGTTCACCTGAAACAAAGTAAGGAGTAGGAGAAAGGAGTGTGTATTCAGTATTGTGCTCTCAATAGGAAGTTCTTTGTGTGGGTTTGACACCCTAATGGACCAGAGTCTTATGCTATTTTTGGGCCTCCCATTTTCTTAACTGTGCCTTATAAAAGTTCATCAGGTGGAAGACAGATGAAATATTGCCTGGTCCTGCATTTTAGTGCTGTGAGATTAGCTGTGTAATAGAATTATAGAGCTGTGGATACCTCTAACTACAGCCAGAGGAGTGCTGACGTGTTGTTTCTTGAATGCATGCTATTGATAAAGTGAGCTGTGTTGCTCCAGCAGCCATGTGGGTAACACAGAGTTTGCCTGGCACCACATGGTAAAAGTGGTTTTGATGGTAAATTTGTTCTGCTGCTCTCAGTATTTTTTAGTCTCTGAGGTACACTTCCATCTCTGATGAAACTGATATTCAGTACCATTGGTTTGTTCCATACCTGGAGAAGACTGTCAAAAAGGAATAAATTTTGTGGCTCCCTAACAGTATGTTAAGAAAGGAAATTATCAGACTATGAAAGAGCAGTGGCACACTTCCTGGGTTCCTAATATATATATTAAATGGATATCTAACACTGTCAGAAATCTGCCAGTGTAGCATGAAATCTTTGAGATAAGGTGTGCTGGCCTAATGCAGTCCTTTGTGAGATACCAGATGATAAAGTCAAGTCATGTTTAGATGGTAAAAAAAGGAAATAAACTGCTAGTGCAAAAGACTGAGTTTCTTACAGGAAACATAGTGTAGCAAATGTCCATTGTAGACACTAAGATTTGCCCTGAAAGTAAGGTAGAAAAATCTGCCCACCCAAATAGCAGCTAGGTACCTGATGTTTTCAGAATGTGAGAGGTAAAACAGGAGATATCCCCTTGGTAGCCAAAATTAGTTCAGATGAATGAATGTGCTTTGAATGATGGCATATGTCTGTTTAGTCCCTAATGATCCTATTTTCTTGCTTACTTTTTCATGTATCTATCTTTAAACGCTTTTTTGAAATATAGCAGAGGACCTCAGAGTAGAGATAAGGGCATAGCTCCATATAGAAACATTGCTGAGGGAATTTCCTGGGCTAAGGAGAATGTGTTGATAAAATGAAGGCAATTTTATGACCCCTTCATGCCACTTAGTTTCTAAATACATACATTGCTGAGCAATCCTATCTGGAAGAAAGCAATAACAGTTTACTAAATCCAAAAGCTAACAAATGAGCCAAAATGTTTGGCTTTGTACCCTTTCCATAGCCTCTATAAGACAGTGAATTACATCTGCAATAGGAATAAATACAGAGCATATAACTGATGTGCAACTCTAATTAAATTCAACCAGATAAGAGAAAGCATGAGTCAGTTATATCCACACAAAATTCTTGTTTCTCAAAATCTCACACAAACAAATGCTATCTAACATCATGCTAGCAAATCTGAGCTGTCCTGAACTACATTTATCAGGGGTAACAAATTATCCTTAATCTTTTGTGGCTTTACTTTGTGTTATGAATAATCAATGAAGTATAAATATATATCTGTATATGGGATACCATTGCTTTAGAGTACAAGGGCATTATGTAGCTCCATCTCCTCCCCTTCGAGGACAGACTACAGACTTCTGTCATTTCCTGTACTTTGATAGAGTCTCATCCCAAAGACTCCCTTTTCCCAAAAAGTGCTTTATAGAAAATACTCTTGGATATTTTGAACTCACTTAGGTAAGCTATCTGCTACTGTGAAGTTGCTGGGATTTAGGTGTGGGGGTTTTCTTGTTTTGTTTTTTTAATGGCATTGAATCAGCTGAAGTCTGTCTTCTTCCTAGGCTGCAGAGAGCTGTTTTACATTTATCCATCTTTATTTAGCTGTTTAGTTCAGTGCCAGGTTTGGTGTGAAGGAGGTGGTTAACTCAGATGGCTGTGTGCATGGTTGTGTGTTCCACGCTTCAGTTACACTCCATGTACAAAAATGTTTGGTGAGCTGTCTTAATGTGTAGCCATCAGTTTAGAGGATACTTCTTGTATCTCCTTAAACAGTCTTGTGGGTACCACCTATTGCTTAATCCTTGTGAATTTCATGTGTGGTGGTGTTTAGTCATGTTGTGTTTTGTGCAACAATTAACAAAATAAGCATGTCCAGTAGAAAGTGTGAAGATGAGAGACAACAAATATGGTCCTTGACCAGTGAAGAGGTGTCAGCGTTCAGGAGATGTTCCACAGGGGACGGGGGTTGTGCAAACACTTTGGTTTCTTCAGCAGTGTCTAAAAGCTGCAGAGGACATTGGATTGCTGCTGGGCTTGCACTCTGCTCTTCCGTTGTTAGGGGCTATTTCTGGCCCAGAGATATTACTCACAAAGCTAGATGAAGACTGGGAGAAGGGAGAAGGGCATGCTAGTTACCTTAATCAAGTAGACAAAGAAAAGTAGGCAAAGCAGAATGAAAGGATTTGTTCAGGCTCTTAAGAAGAAAGGTAATACTGCACAGCTCTTTGGCTTAGACTTACACCTCCCATTTCCTGAAATGTAATCACTGTTAGTCCTTTAAGGAAAAGAGAAAAAGTCACTTAATGTTGCTAAAAGCCTGAGATCTTGCTAGTGCTTTGTAGCTCCTCTTCTAGCAGTGTTTTGGTCATATTATTGATGGCAGATGTACTGGTGGAGGGTAGAAACTGAAGGAACATACACCTGTAATTAGCCTGTTACTTTTAGTGTAAAATCAGAAAATAGTTTCAAAGAATTAGTACACCCATAAGGTTTTAGGTGATGAGTTTAAAGTGGTTTTGGTTCTACCCTTGAGCAGGGTTTGGTTTGGACATCACCTTCTGTGTAACCCTGGCAAAGTGCTAGGCCTGTGTTTTACAGTGAGACTTGAGGGAGTTAAGCACAAAGGGAGCCTAACACTCCATTGTTTTAAAGAAAGTCTTTAGCTTTTCTAATAGGAATTCCTGGTTTGTTTTCAGTTTGTGTTTTGTGTTGGTTGGTTTGGTTTGGGGTTTTTGTTTGTTTGTTTGTTTTCATTTCATTTGTCATTTATAATGTAGTCTTATTCTTTATCTCCCCTAACTAATTATATGTTAAAAAAATCATGGTAAGAGCTTCTGCCACGAGAAGCATGGAGCACTGACAAGAGCAGAACTCCAATTTTAGCTTGGACATGAAGGACTGCTCAGCTACCAATGACCATGCTACAAATAAACAATACAAGAACTCCTGCATTTTGTAATAAAACATAACTATTTTATGCTCTTAAAAAAATCCTCAGAGGTGCTGTTTTCCCCAGATTTTGAGAGGCATCGGCAGCTCCCTTTCTTTTGGCATCCTAAGTAAGATGAATCCTCACCAATAGCAGTATAACAGTGAGCACTGAGAAGAGCAGAACTCCAACTTTAGCTTGGACATGAAGGACTTCTCAGCCCATGCTAGAAATAAACAATACAAGAACTCCTGCATTTTGTAATAAAACATAACTATTTTATGCTCTTAAAAAAATCCTCAGAGGTGCTGTTTTCCCCAGATTTTGAGAGGCATCGGCAGCTCCCTTTCTTTTGGCATCCTAAGTAAGATGAATCCTCACCAATAGCAGTATAACAGTGGGAGGTTAACAATCATCTGCTTTAATCAAAAAACTTTACATTTTAAATGTAATCTAGAGCTAGGCTAGGGAGAGCTTTTAAAAAGCTGTGTTATCAAACAAAATGGCTGCAGCTTAGATGTTATAATCGCCTATTTTGGGTTTTGACATCACTTATTTATTTCTATGGATGATTTCAATCAAATGGGAAGAAAATGTACTTAAAACATCTGCTGTAATTAAGATTAAATATCATACTTTTGTCTATTTTAGCTCCTAATGAGCTAATGACTTGTTGAGTCACTTTCTGTTTTCCTATAGTACCTGCACTATTGACCATATATATTCAGAAAATATCTTGGGTAATACTTTTTAGACTAGAGCCCTTTTATTTCTGTTGATTCAGAATTTGCCAAATATATTTTTATAGCACCTTCAACACTTTGGATTTACAATTGTTCTATGAATTTTTAATGAGGACAAGCGAGAAGATAAAAACCCTAATACTACTGGAATCATTTGTAAAAAGCTCCTGTATGGCTTAAATTGCAGTATTTTTTGTGGTTTTTGGACTAATGCCTCTTGCCATTGAACTTGGCATGAATTTTGCTCCTGACTTTGGAAAGGGTAAATAGAATCCTCATAGCTCTGCTCAGACCCTAGTGTTTTCAGATTGCATTGCTCAGTTCCTCATGAGGTTCTTGGCTTCTTCCAGAATGTGACTTTCTAGCAGGTGATTTCATCACTGTCTACAAATGAAAAAATGCATTTTACTTTGAAAATTAGTACTTGCTATGAGGAAATAAGTGCTGGCTTTGTGCCACTAAGAATGGCTGGGGATTTAGCAAATCCATACATTCAAGTCTGTTCTAGCTGTTCCTGCATTGCTTTTAGTCACATTTTACTGACAAATATCAGTGCTGCAAGTCACCTTTATGACTTCTTGTCCTAGAATGATCCATGTGCATATCATGTTTTCAGCCTGAGAAAGTAGAGATCACTTTGCAACCTTCCCTCCTCCTAACAACCAAAAAAAGGATGTGATGTGTATCAGGAGCAAGTTCCATGTACACTCCTTTCTGTTCATCTCACCCCGTTAGTACTTGTTCAGAACAAGGCTGGCTGTAAAGGATGGCAGCATTCTTTGGGAGAACACACCATGATATTGCTTTGAGGACTCTGCTCCATTCGTGCTGTTGACAAAGGCAAATACTGAAGCAATTTATCTCCTGTCCGTTTCTTTAGTATCATGATCACTGGTAATCTAATGTTATAGCTGTTGGGGGTTGGGGGAGTGAGATATTGTTTAAAACAAATTAATTAGGTTAATCTTATTTTGGATTACATGCTTAAGACCAAAGGGCTCCTCCACTCTGGATAATTTTACCATTGATATACCTACCACCTTTGTGATTACTCTGAAGGTACCTACTGTTAGTTATGTGGTTTAATTGCATCTTTCCTGTAGATTTATCTTGTCTACACTAATACTGTGTTGGGTTTTTTTTTTTTGCATTTGACATAGAGTATTTCCTTTCTCCTCTTTTATTCCTACAGCAGCCTAAAAGGTACATGATACCTTGCTTATCTTGTTATTTATCAGTTCAGGTGTGGACACAGAGGGGTGACCATTTGTCTGATCTCTCCTACTGACATTTTGTGTGTTGCCTGCTTTTAGAGAAGACCACAGATTCCATGTAAAGATGTGACAAAAAAAATATTTCTGAGAGTCGTTAAGCAAAAGTTCATCATCTGTTGCTTGAATTCTAGAGACTAAGAAATTGATAGTCTAAGTATCATTGCCCAGGAGTTAATAGCTGAAGTAAAATTTCAGCTCCATAATTTGCAGCATACTGTGGCTTTAATATGTTTGGCAAAGTGAGTGATCTGAATGGTGCCATTGTTATATAAAACAAAAACAAAAACAAAAACAAACCAACACCCAACAACAACAACAAAAAAAAAACAAACCAAAACAAAACACACACACACAAAAAAAAACCAACCAAAACCAACCAAAAAAACCCCCAAACAACAACACACAAACAACAAAGCAACAAAAAAAAAACAACCAAAAACCAAAATCCAACTGAACACATCCATCTTTTAAGTACCTTCTGCTACTGGTAACTTTATAAAACTGAAAGATGAGTGAATATAATTCTTGAAACAATAGAACCATTCTTACTTACCTTGAGCAGCACCTCTCATTTCAAGCCTCCTCACTGATTATAGTGTATATATGATTATATATTATAGTGCAATAATGATTCCTAGGCAGGGTCACAGAGTCTGTCCCATTTCTCTCCTTCATCTCCCACTGTCTTCTACAGAATCACAGAATAGCTGAAGTTGGAAGGCATCTCTGGAGCTCTGCTCAAAGTAGGGTAAGCTGCTGCAAGTCGTTCAGAACCAGAGGTGCAGGGCTCTGCATTTACCATAGTTGAATTTCATCACATTCCTGGTTGCCCAGTTCCTCAGCCTGAAGAATTACTTCCCTCTGAATGGCAGCACAACTGTGGCTCTGTCACCCACTCATCCCAGTTTTGTATCATCTGTAAACCTGAGCATGGACTCTGTCCTATCATCAAGGCTGCTAATAAGGATGTTAAGCAGCATTTGCTCTGGTGTTGGCCCCTGGGGCACACCACTAGTGACTGGCCATCAGTTGGGTGTTCCTGTCACTGATCACAGTCCTATGAGCTTGGCAGTTCAGCCACCTTAGATACACCTCACTGCCCATTTACCTAGTCCATACTTCATCAGTTTCTCAGCAAGAACGTTACAGAGGAGCAGGATGAAAGCTTTGCTGAAGTCCAGGGTAGACATCATTAGCCACTGAGTTAATCATCTCATTGAAGGGGGTTATCAATTTAAGCAACTGTTAAGATTTCCCCTTCAGAAATCTCTGCTGACTACTCCAGATCACCACTTTTTTTCTTAATATGTTTGGAAACAGTTTCCAGGATTATTTGTTCCTTCTCCTTCCCAGACATTGAGGTGAGGTTGACCACCCTGTAAATCTGCAGATCCTTATCCTTGCCCTTCTTGAACAGAGGAGTGACATTTTATTTCTTCCTGTCCTGAGGAGCCTCCCCTGATCACCATGACCTTTCAAAGATAACAAAGTGTCCTTGGAATGACACTGGCCAGCACCTTTAGCAGTTGGTGCATCTCATCTGAAACACCTCCTAGCCTTGTCAACCTGCATATAACAGCAATTAATTATATGTATATCTTGTAAAAATTGCAACAACTTTCACAACCGTTTTTCCCCTTAAAGACATAGTTACCTTGATCTGCTCATCCACGGAGTTCTTGCCAAACTGTATATTATCAAGTGTACCATTTAAAATCTTTGACAAATGTAACAGAAAATGTCAACTATTTATCTTACTGTGAGGAGGGAAGGGGAGGCTGCATTTCTAATTTTATGGTGATAATTATCCTACTGTCATTATTCTGTGTCTCATGCTTCAGCACAGATTTATAATGCTGATATCGTATGCCTCCTAGGCTGGCTCTCTGAGAAGCAGATAAAATTCTGTCTTTTTACAAGCCTGCAGGGAAGAGCTAATTCAACCACTTTAGTCATGTTCTGTGGGCATTTATCCTAATCAGCTTTTCTGACAAGCCTCCCATTAGAATACCACTACATTTGGAAGCAGACACAAAAATCTAGTTTTGTTTTTCATTCCAAGATGTGCAGAAATTTTCAATTCAGAAACTGTCTGAATACCTGGTAAAACTGACTCAAACAGAAACTGCATTGGGAAGGTAGATCCCAATTTCTGACAGCCTACCTGGGCTACCAAGTGTAGTGTACAGCTCCATCTGTGCCTAACATTAGGGATGCTACTGAGCATTCAGGTCATTCCTTTTTGGTGAATATTGATCTGTCTAATCTTGATTATAATTCCAAATTCAGCCTTTTGGGGTAACTAGCTCTTTGTAAATGTAAGGAAGTGGAAAGAAAGAAATCAAATTGTCTGATAACATGCTCATACAAGGGACTTAAAAACAGAATTTGGGACTGTCCAGTCTTTTTCTCCTTCTTCCCATTTTCTTTCAAGCAAGCGGGTGTAAAAAATAAGAATAAAAAAATCCATCACTGCAAACTGAACAGCTGCTGACTTTGGAGATTCTTGGCAACTGTTTAATTGAAGAAGTACATGAAGTGCTTCTATGATGATCTGAACAGTGATTTACCACCTGCACCTAATGATGGTTTTATTGCCTCATGTCCATGAGGGACGTTATATTCTGTGGCATTTTTTTTCTGGTTAATCCCTCCAAGAGTGACATTTAGAAAGAAGTAAATGTTCATGAAATGGAAGATGTAGTTCTGATGTACTTAAGGTACCTACCTATCTCCTGAGATCACTGAGCTGCTCTTATTAGGGAGGTTCATGAGGTACAAAGCAAATTTAATGAACAGTCCTAAAACTGCCTCTTTGAATGCTTCAGTATACTTACCTGTTACATACCTCTTTTTTTCTGATTCAACTTTTAGTACTTATTGCAGGAAGAAGCACTTTTTTAAAAGCTGGAGCTAATTACAAAATGCAAATGTAAATCAGGAGGGCGCAAGGAGGCATCTGTTACTTTGAATTAGGGGACCTAGTGAGGTTAAGGATTTTGGCAATATGGTTTGTATTATCAGGCAAACCACAGTTTCCCTCAGATGTATCTGGACTCTAACCTGAAGACGCCAAGCTCAGTTTGAAGGATAATTAATTCATCATTTTCCTTTAGTCCTGAGTCTCTTGTGTGAGAAACATGACATTTACAAAACCACGAAACAATGGTTCATATAAGGTGCAAAGGGCATTGTAAATATTATGGACAATGTTGGAGATTCTTTGGTGTAAAAATTCCCTGAGTCTTGACAATGAAGCACAGTCCCAGCTAGTTTTGCTGAGTCTTGTGCTTCATGGTGGAAAGGCTGGAATCTTTCTCTACAAGAAATCCTGAGGTTTTTAGCTTTCCACACCTCCTTCCCATTGATGATACATGGAAATTAAATACTAAGCAGGGTATCTGGAATTTAACTGTCTGGAAAGAGTTCAGCCAATGTTTCTGAGCAGCAGAAGTGATCCTGCCTTCAAACTTCTGATGCTTACAGCATGAGCTGTACCCTCTCCTTGAACCTGCATCTGAAAGCTTCGTTATTTAATAAAAGAAGAGATCTTAATTAATAAGAGAAAAAGTTTTACTAGCTGGAACAGCTTTTAAAATGGTAATATGTATCCACTTACCTGCCAAGAAAACTGGAGGTGAGTGAGCTCCTACAGCCAAATGAACTGAAAGCAAAAGCAGTAACAAAACAGAGGCGTTTGTGCAGGCAGTGTGTAGAGCACGGCTTCACTGGAGGCAGTGTCCCTCACCTCATCTGCAGTGCCAGAGGATTTACTAGGAGTATTTGAGACAGCCCCTCGCACCCTTTTTCACTTCTTCATTCTCAATTCTTATCCTGTGATGACATTTATTTTCCAAAAATTACTTTCTGGGGTTTTAGTATACAAAAATGTTCCATGGAAACTCATGGCTCCCACTTACTGCTCAGACAAGAATTAAGTATTTGGACTGTTATCTGCTTTTTTTAGTAAAACAGGTATTTCTGGGTACAGTGGTAAAAACATTCCAAGCTTAACTTATGCAGGCAGACAGTCTTACCTCTTAAAACTGCAATTTACAGAAAAAAGGAGAGAGAATTAGTAGGTAGATATATCTAAACTAAGTCCACTTTCAGAACGTGGACTCATTTCAGTAATGCTTTTTGTATATGAAATTTTCATTTACATTTAGAACTAGCTTCCACCTACCACCGTTCCTTGTTATATAAATAATTAGTGACTTATGAAAAATTAACTATTTTTTACCTTGTAAGCCACATAAGTGAACATTTTTTTTTATAACTTTTTTTTACTGTCAGAAGCTCATGTTTGTCCCTGATGGAAAAGCTTTTCCTCCACTGTGCTCTGTAGTTAGGAGCTTTCTTTTGCTAACAGATAACAAAGCAGCATGCCACAGTCCAAGGGCTGCCTTAGGGCAATCTAAATATTCATTCCTAGGAAAAAAGAAAGGAAATTAGACATTGGCAGGTATTCAGAATACAGTTAATGCCCCAAAGCACAGATTTGCAGCTCAAGAAAAATTAGTGTCTCATATTAAAAAAATGTTGATGTGAATTTTTAATATCCTAAAGTTCAGGGCTGTTCCATGCCAGAATTGTGGTTCAGCTGATCAAAAAGAAACAAATCATCTACAAATTGTGGTGACAGGTTCACGCTCAGAATATTTATGTTATGGTTGTGATTGGTGCATGAATGCAGACAGATCAGTCTGTAGATTTGCCAGTGCTCTTTCTCTGTTATTGGTTTGGGGTTTGTGTTCCTTATTGCAGAACCTGAGGTGTGAGGTGTGTTCCCAAGCACGCAGTGATGTTCTGTTAGCAGGTTTATCTGAGACATTTGCTGTAAATTATGAAGAAAACAAATCTTATCAAACCCTTTTATGCCAAATTTGAGTACTAAAAAAATGTTGTGAGGGAAGCCTGCCTCCATCTAGCAAGGAACAAATCCCTTGTAGGGCACATAACCAACCAGTTTTGCATATTTTCCAAAGTTTTTGTTTAGTGGAGTAGCCAACTAGTGTCACCTCAGGCACTGAAGGCAGGAGACCCAGTCTATGAAATCCTGCTTCTGCTGAAGTCAGTGGCAATCTCCCTGATTTCTCCAGAGTTACCCTTGTTTCATACACCCAGCCTGGGTATTTTAGGTGTGAATATCCTATCTTAGGCTACCCTCACGTTTTAGCTGTGCATACACTCCTGACTACAGTGGGTATTTTCAAGGTTGCTAAGACAGGAGAGAGGCATTAAACAGTTGTGCTTTGGAGTTTTTCTATGGCACTCTGAGTAAATCAGATTAAGGTCCCAAAGCATTTTCACTTGCAGATGAGGGAAAGGCTGTCATGGCTGCTTGACCCAAAGATCACCAAAGGCTTTTGATCTTCACATCAGCCCTTAATAACCCACTGGTGCAACCATGATCTTTACAAATCTTCTCCACCATGCACATTAAATTCTCTATAAAATGTATAAGAATTATCATGTGAAATCCTATGCAATGGTCTCATAATTATGAAATCATATACTGAAAGTAAAATAAACATGTGTCAGGTGCACATGGGAAATTGCCTATCACTTGTTGCTGCAAATGCCTTGATCAAGGAATGCCTTAAGTTTGCTTAGAAAACATCTTAGTCAAAATTAATAATGACTCAAAGGAAACACATTCAAATATACTGAAATACACTTTGTGATTATAGGCAGAATTGTTCTGGACTTAGATGCAATAGAAGGAACATAACTCCATCCTGGAGAGCCTAAGATAATGGTCCAAATAAAACAAGGTGGTTTGTAAAGCTGTGAGTGTGCTGGCCATTAAGCCATGTTTGGGCTAGTGTCACCATTACTGGAGTAAAGCTGCTGTTCTTCTGACATCATATTAACACATAGCCAGAATCTGGCTGGGAACATAATTCCATTCTGGAGAGATAATGGTCCAAATAAAACAAGGTGGTTTGTAAAGCTGTGAGTGTGCTGGCCATTAAGCCATGTTTGGGCTAGTGTCACCATTACTGGAGTAAAGCTGCTGTTCTTCTGACATCATATTAACACATAGCCAGAATCTGGCTGAAATGTGGCAGGGCAGTGGCATGGAAGAGCCACCATTTGTTGAAACCTGACACAAAGCTTCACTGTGCAATTATTTTTATTCTCCATGTTTTCTTCTACTGCTTAGAGAGTGAAGTTGCTCTGAAATGTGACTACCTAAAAATGGCACCTTGTATTTATAATGCCTTGATAAATACCAGGTCAGCTCCACTTGTATACCACTGATCCTGCAAATTCAGCTTGGAATCTACCAGGTAAAGGGACTTGTACTGATGTGGGTGTTAAAACCTAGAAAGATTTTGGGGTCAGTGCTATCACCATATTTCCATTGCTGTTCAAACTAGAATCAGCTCAAGATTTGGTCACCACCACTACCAGCACCAATTAGAGACATACACTTTATGCACTTAAAAAATAGATTTGAAGCTTGTCTAAGCTGAAAAGGAATTGAATTTTAGCTACATGGTCTCATGCTGATATTCAAGGGTATCTCAAAAAAAGCTTGCAAGCCAGTGAGTTTACCAACACTTTAGCTTTACAGGGGCCATCATTATCCCTGTTTATTTATATCAGCCAAGGCTTGAGCTGAATCACTCCTGCATTCTTTAGAAAATGGCTCCTGTCCTGGAAGTAGACCTGCCTGTGCAGACAATAGCCCCAAACGTAATTTCATGATGTTCTCTGGATTTATATCCTGGAGTGAGCCCACCAGAGTCAGTTCCTTAGTATGATAAGCACAATAGGCAATAAAAGGTGTATACAGGGAGACATACAAAAAGTGTGCAGCTTTATGAGACAGGCTCAAGAGCAATATTTATCTAACCCAGAGAAATGAGTTGAAGGCTATCAGGAGCACAGAAGGGCATTTACAATGGCAGCCAAACTGAGAAAGACAAACAATCCAAGAAAGGCTTTTGATCTGCCAAAAGAAAAAAAAAAAGTCTCCTGAAGAACAGGTGAACAAAATGTATCTTGTGTTCTTTTAGCACTGAAAGGCATGGAAAAAAAAATGTATGGATGCCTGACAGGTATTTTCTTTATAAGGAAATCCTTTTAACACTGATTTAGTTAAAGCAGTTCAGTTTTTCTTTTATTATTTGGACTGTATTTCTGTCTTGTTTGAGTTTCCAGGTTATCTTTGTGATCCATCTGCTGGTTTTGTTTTTTTTCCCTGCAGAAGGTAGACCTATCTGATTGTACCAGTACATCAGTTATAACAGTTGAAAATCAACAGTTAAACTGAAATAGGATATAAATGTATAATGGTATTCAGTAAATACACCAAGCAAGGAAGCTGTCCTCTTTCTGGAAGCCAGCTGTGTCTGGTAGCTACAATGTGCATTTTCTGCACAGTGCCATGGGTTGGAAGTGTTAGGGATGAAGTTGAAAGCATCAGTGACTTAGCTGACTTGGGTATAATAGCATTGTGATCCTTGAACAGTGTTTCATTCAAAATTAGCATTGGCTCTGAGAATAAAGTAGTCTATAATCCAAGAATATTAATGCTTAAGATGGTGGAAAGTCTGGAAGTAGTGCTACAGCAGTTAATATTTTTGCATACAGCACTGATTATGTTTGCTGCAGAGAGGTTGTTTTGTTCTTGTCTGTCTTTAACAGCACTGGCTCATGTCAGATTAAAAAAAAAATCTTTAAAAAAAGAGCCTCTCTCAAATGGGAGTTTCTACAAAATATAAAATATAACAAAGTGTCCCATATGTTGGAGACAGAATTATTCTGGGCTTCTTGGAAGGAGGCATGATTATGAGAGAAGCTTCCTGAGCACAGCACCTCATTTCTTCAATTAGCAATCATGATTCATCTTCACCTAAACCATAATTTCTTCATTTATAAATAATCAAAGTTATCATGTGCTGAGAAGAACAAGAAAAATGTCAATTTTGCCACCCTAAGTAAATATGAGGAAACGCAGAGAAAGACCTCTTCTTCTCTGTGCAAGAGGGTGTAGGGTAAAAAGAAAAAAGGAAATACCAGTCCTGCAGTATTACTAGGAAATGAGGCTAAACAGAGCAATGGTCTTTTTTTCCTCAGCTTGTAACAAGCTCTTTGTTTAAACAGAGGAGATTTTGAGGATTTTGAGCATGGTTTTCTCAGCGCTCAGGAGAGATGTGTGGAAATGTATCCTGGACAAGGGCTGGAGCAGGGGTCTCCAAAGTGGGGTGTATGCATGACCAAACTTTGAGATGTGGGAATAAAATATTTATTTATCCTGTTCACTTTTAATTTCTATTTGTGTGTATGTTTTTATAATGGAAACAATACATTAGTACAGTAGCACTTGTGTATTACTTATAAATAAAGATAGATATATAGGTATAGGGAGTGCACACTCAAAAATATTTTACTGATAGCAGTGTGTGATCAAAACCAGTTTGGAGACCACTGGGCTGGAGGATAGTTATTGACATGGCAGTTCCACACTGATGTAATTAGTGATCCCACCACTGACTGGTGCTATTGATCACGCCTGATTGTGAGAGGAAAGGGTGCAAATGGAATTAAACCAGACCCAACACCTGTAGAGCTTACAGAAAGGGTCCTGCTGATTTTTTTTTTAGAACATATGGTTAGAGAGGTGATAGAAAGGTTAAGAATACAAGAAAGTGATTTTCAACTCAGATAAATGAAGAAAAAACATTTTAGGAAAAATAATCCAATTAATCAACAATCACGCTGGAGAAAACCATAAACCAGTTCTGCAGATGAAGAGTTATTAGATAAGGAAGGGTGGACTGAAAGATGAAACAAAGGAGCACAAATGGCCAGAAAGATTTTTAGATAGTACTATTGATGCATTTATTATGGAAGAGGAATTAATCATTTATGTTGACTTGGCTCAGTATGCCAGTGTCTGAAAAACTGTTATTTTTTTTCAGGATATGGCTTTTTCCTAAAAAAAAAGATGTGAATATCAAAATGGAAGGAGTTTAGGAACAGTAAACTACTATGGGAAAGATCACAGTTATGAGATTAGTTACAAAAAAATTAAGAGAGTTACTAAAATGCTACTGTCTTGCTTGCATGTATAAAAGGAGTAAGGGAGGATGACATGGCAGAAGAATATGGTGGTTTTGAAGGTAAAAGATGAGAAATATACTGTCAAGTTACTTAAATGATGATTCTGTGTCATGCAAGGATGAGAAAAAACAATCAGTTTGGTTTGATGAGTGTGCAGACATACAGTTGTGTTGGGTTATGATAGTCTGTAGGTGCTCAAACAACCAGTAAATGCTGCTGTATAGCCTTGTGGTCTTCCATGGACTCGATAGGAATATAGGGAAACATCTGTGTAATTGTTTGGCAGGACTGGCACAGTTGTTTTTCCTAAGACATTATTTTCTAACTTGACAATCAGATTCCAGGTCTCTTTTTAAAGTCAATGATTTGTCTTTCCTTACCTTTAAGAATTTAATTGCTGGTTTTTCAAAGAGCAGTTGATTCCTGATGTGTTTTTCAACATAGAGTACAACTGATTTAAAATAAGCAGTGAAGAATGTTAGGTGAAGCATCTTTAAAAAATGGAGTCATCGTTTTCTAGTGCATTTAAGTTGTGACCTTTCTGAATATTACATGACTTTACAGAGCTGTGTGAGAATAGTTGTGTATGGTTTGAAGGCTTTGTGGCTTTTGTTATGTATTAGACAAATTTAGACAATAATCAAAAGTAATTTGCTTCTTCTGGCAATTTCTTTCTGTCCCTTGAAATAAAAGCTGCCTCCCTACACTGAGGACTACTACATACCTCCAATCAAATCAGCTTATCTTCTGTGGTTCCTGTGCTCACTCACTAAAAACATTCAGCAAAGTGTGTCTCAAAAAAAGGGATACAGATGCTCCAGTATGGAAAATTCTGTTTAAATGCAAGAAAAAAAGCTTTCAGGTGTAGGGATGATAGTTTTTAGGATCTCAAGTAACAACAGGACTGGGGGGAATGGGGCAAAGCTGGCAGTGGGCAGATTCAGGCTGGATGTGAGGAAGAAGTTCTTCCCCAGGAGAGTGGTGAGACCCTGGACATGGGTTGCCCAGGGAGGGGGTGGAGGCCCCATCCCTGGGGGTCTTTAAGGCCAGGCTGGAGGAGGCTCTGGGCAGCCTGATCTAGTGGGAGGTGTCCCTGCTCATGGCAGAGGGGGTGGAACTGGGGGATCCTTGTGGTCCCTTCCAACCCTGACAGATTCTGATCTGTTTTAGCAGAGGACTTTAGAGCCCTAATGGCTCAAGGGTTGGACTTGATGATCTTGGAGGTCCCTTCCAACCTAAAGGATTCTATGATTCTAATAAAGCTATGCTGAACTTTTTTTTTCAGTGTACTACACTTTTGTGTGCCTTTCAGGATCTCATTAAGAGTAAGAACAGGAGGGATGAGAGTTATATTTAAATGAATTAAGTAATAACGTATGTATTTTATGTAATGCAATTAAAACTAGTTTCAGATTTTTTAATTTTTTGTCTTGTGGTGTACCAAAAAAAAGATGAAGAATGACAACCTTAGGAAAACTACTGCTTCCTTTAACAGCCTATGGTTGAATTGATTTGCCACTGCAAGTCTTCATGCAGGATCCAAGTGCTTTCTTTCCCAGTGTTCTGGGGGTGGTTTCCCACGCCTGCAAGCCATTAAAAAAGAAATGCTTTTGGTATGGCCTGCATGCCCTCTTGTCTGTCATGATGTGCAGAGGAGGTTTCCAGAGACTCAACCTGAGGTGCCAGGGTCCACGTTGTCACAAATAACCCAGCTGGAATTAAGTTTTCTCAGAAGTGAAGAAAAAGGTCGTGTGCATTTCAAAATTGTTCATTAGATCCTTAGATTCCTGGCAGATTCTAGGTATGGCCTCCCTGCTGGTCACAAAAGAACAAAAATCACAAAATGTGCAAGTGGATGAGACACATCAGACTATTTCCACGAGGGAAGTATTCTACCTGACTGAGAAATCTCTGTCTTCAGCTGTGAACTCAGTAGATGTCCCAATGCTCAACATGGATAAATCTCTATCATTTCAAAGCACGTATCCCTGTTTTCTGATCTGTTTGTAACTAACCTGCCCCCTCTGTAGATTCAGCAGATACCAGATTAATTCTGCTGTTTCAAGTGACAGCATTTTAAGGTAAAGTTAGCATCAAAGCATAACACCATGAGAGTGTGAAAGTTGTATGTCAACAAAAAACTTTCTGATACTAGTTTATTAAATCTTAAACTTACAAAACCACATGTAGATGTGGTGCACAGGGACATGGTCTAGTGGTGGACTTGGCAGGGTGAGGTTTATGGTTAGACCTGATGATCTTAAAGGTCTTTTTCAACCAAAATGATTCTATGATAAATCTGAATGCTCAGAGGTTGACTACCAAGTGGAATATGCAGCTTGGAGCCTTAGCACTACTTAGGTTTAGGCCTGATATTTCAAACACCTACACTTGAAAAATGCCAAATGCAGCTTTTCATTTTTGCAAGAACATTTGGAACAGGGCAGAAGTTGTAGACATAATTATGTTTTTACTTTTTTTTTGTGAAAAATGGAAGCTGGCTAGTGTAGGAAAACATAAATCACTGTTGACTAAGGGTCAAGCTGGCAGAATTGAGCTCTTGTGCATACTGCCTAGGAACAACTGGTGTGGCAGTCAGGAGGGAAGACACTGGCTGCCCAACTGTTATTTGAACCAGGTATTACACATGTTGGGTTTTGTCAGGCACAGATGTCATGGAGATGCATGAAGAAGCTGGGATTTCCTGTAGCAGGTGAGGGAAAGGGGAAAATATGTGCACACAGAGGCTTTATTAATACTACTGTGTATGAAATAAATTGCCAAGTGTATTTATCTTGATTTCATCTTAAGTAAGGAACAGTACTACCATTTCACAGGTTGGAAGTTTAGGCACAGAAAGATGAAGTCACCTCGTCAGACTTCACAGGTTATCTGTTACAAGTGAGGAGACTGAACCTCAGTCTCTCAAGTCCCAGATTACTGACAGAACCACTTAATAGAGCTCTAAATATTTCTGAGGGACAGGACCTCTCAGCCACAGGCTGGAGTCTCAGCTAGGTGGCACTTCTCTCCAGTTCTGCTCAAGCCCCATGCTTTTTTAACTCCACCTAAGTATAATGGTTTTGCAGTGGTATTGTTCAGTATCTGACAGATACCCCAAAACACTGTTGAAAACTGTCTTTCTGGAAACGAATTGTATTTTAATTCTGTTAATTCTTTTGAAAAGATGAGTGTGTTCACCTAACCTGTTGCTAGTGCACCACAGATCATCCACTGTCTGCTGGGAATGTGAGCGAGTTAACGAAGAATGTCAGTCAGCACTTATTAAAGTCTTGTTTAGGTCTGTTGATCCCCTTGAGGGTGTTTTGTTTCTTGTGGCACACTGGGATTTATACTGCTTTTCAGTGTTTGGAACCAGAGGTGTTTATCAGTCCTTTTGAAAGCTAATAATAGCACTGAAAAGATGAGTTAGGTGTCACGGTGCATGCAGATGACACTGCCACATCTGGACTGCTGCTGGACCTCACACCATACTCTTCTCATGCTCTTTTCACACATAAGAAGTCTCTGAAAAGGTAGAAATGCTATGAAATAGAAAGGCCTTTGGTGTAGCTGCAGCACAGCTTTCTTAGGGCTACAAAGATGATGAGGGGAGTGGAGCATCTCCCTTATGAGGAAAGGCTGAGGGAGCTGGGTCTCTTTAGCCTGGAGAAAAGGAGACTGAGGGGTGATCTCATCAATGTTTACAAATATGTAAAGGGTGAGTGTCAGGAAGATGGAATTAAGCTTTTTTCAGTGATGTCCTGTGATAGGACAAGGGGTAATGGGTGCAAATTGGAGCATAGGAGGTTCAAGGTGAGGGTGCTGGAGCACTGGAACAGGCTGCCCAGAGAGGTTGTGGAGTCTCCTGCAC
>NW_008609022.1:56964-60242 GCF_000691845.1 Merops nubicus
CTAAGGCTCAGATATTGAAAGGAAATCTGGTCTGCATTATGCTGTCAGAAGAAAGGAGGGGCATAGGCTTTAGAAGACACAACCACAGTATTTCCTGTTTGTTTGGGATTTTTTTTCCCCCCTTGTGTTTTTTAAAAAGTCAGTTCAAACAGGGAGAAATAATGGTAGAGAGTATTTGTGATCTCTTCTGGGTTAATCAAGCATGCAGGTTACACTGAGGGCAAGGCTGGCTCTCTTCCTGATTCATACATATTCAGATGATCCACATAGATGAGGAAATGGTTGGAGAGGTGTTTTTAATCATGCAAATATGGCTCTCTACTGGCCACACATTCATCCACAATTTCTGAGAGCCTAAAAAATATTGCTTCTTCTCTGATAACTGGAAACTGCTTTGTGTGTTCCTAGCAGAAAGGCATGACTGCTATAGGACATGATTGCTGCTTAGCTGACCTTCCTTGACTTTACAAATCAGCAAGTCACAGGCAGACGTTTGTGTCACCTTCCTCAGGATATGAATTCTCCTCCTTACGTGAGCAGTTCTATTTTAACCCAGTGTAACCTACGCAGGCGTGTAAATACTGCACTCAACACCAGAATACATCTTCCTGAAGAATACCTGGAACAGTCACTAATATCTGCTATTTCTGCTTTGTTCACTCAGCCTTTCTGTACGCAGGTAGATGAGGTCAGCTTTGTTTTGGTAGGTTCCAGGGTTTCTTCTTTGTTGAAGCCTATTTTGTATTAGAAAAGTAAGGTAAAAATCCCCTCAGCTTTAAAAGTGATAAAGTTTGTTTATGAAGTTCTGGATTTCTTTCAAGTTTCATGCTCTGTCCTGAAATGTCCTCAGAAAAGCTCTGACTCCCATGCAGACAAATATCTGCTGAGGAAATTTATTACCTGCAGTACCTGTCCCTGGTAGGCTTGGTTAGAGACTACAACCTCTGCCTTGGATCTGCAGAAATGTTTTAGGTTGCTGAGCCCATGCCATTCAATGAGCTGAAGCTAAGGACTTTGTCAGGATCTGAGGTGCTCCCCAAGGGAAGGTAATCTCATGGAAACCCTTTCCCAAAGAGACATGCCACCTCTTTCTGTAAGAGCTGGTGTTTTTGAGGGAATCAGCCCATGTGTGTGACAGCCTCTACATTGCATTGGCAGTTTAATTTTACATCTATTGTTGAATGACAGTTTCTCATATTAATACTTACTTGAGTGTTCATTGTGGAACGTTTAAACTTGTCTTATGCTGTGAATTAATAGAATTTGATATTGATGTAATTAACTAGATGACTTCTTGAAACAAAGAACAGTGTCTTTTTTTGTTACTTGACCAGAATATTATACTCTAATTAATGAAAAAGCAATTCAAATCTTAATTCAGTTTCCAGTAGAGATGAAACTTTATGCATTGGCCATATTCATCTGCCACAGGAAAGAAAAATGAAAAGATCTAGAGTTTCAAACTTACAATAGTCTATTGGAGGGAAGCCCAATATTGTGACTACCTTGTCTAATAATTATGTGTGCTTCTATTTTTTACCTAGTTTCTGTTCTTGCCCACCCCACCCCCCCAGCTTTCCCCATTTCTCTGAATGTCTAAATCAGTGTTCTTTTCTCAGCAAGCCTGTTACTTTCTTCTTTGAATCTAGTAACTGGTTGATCTTTCAATCTGTATAGCATGGTGCTGGCTACTCCTTTAAAACTCAAGAATTGGTTAAAAATAACCAAGGTAAATAATGCAGAATTGGATTGTTTAATGTTTCTTATTTTTACTGATTAGTTAGAATCATAGAATGGTTTGTGTTGGAAAGGCCCTTAAAGATGATCTAGTTCCAACCCCCTCGCCATGGGCAGGGACATCTCCCACTAGGCTGGGTTGCACAAAGCCTCATCCAACCTGGCTGGACTAGAAGCTGCCAGACCTTGTCTTTTCACCTCTATAAAATTCAGCAGCACTGTGTAAAAATGCTCCTTCACTTCTCTGCCCTAAATCTGTGTACTGAAAAAGTCATTCAGAAGAACAAACCTGCTGTGTGAGGAGAGGCTGAGAGACCTGGGGATTTTTAGTCTGGAGGAGAGAAGACTAAGGGGGGATCTAATTAATGTGTATAATTATATGCAGGCTGGGTGTCAGGAAGGAAGGGGCAACCTCTTCTCACTTATGTCCTGTGATAGGACAAGGGGCAATGGTCACAAGCTGGAGCACAGGGAGTTCCAGCTCAACATGAGGAAGAACTTCTTTACTGTCAGGGTTCCAGAGCACTGAACAGGCTCCCCAGGGAGGTTGTGGAGTCTCCTGCCTTGGAGACTTTTCAGACCCCTCTGGCTGCGTTCCTGTGTGACCTGCCCTAGACTGGATGGTCCTGCTCTGGCAGGGGGTTGGACTCCATGATCTCCAGAGGTCCCTTCCAACCCCTGACATCCTGTGATTCTGTGAACAAGAAACAGGCATCCTATTTTAGGCCAACCTAACAAAACTTAGTCCTGATCCATGTATCATATCATTTCTCACTTCCTTTCAGACATTTTCCACTTACAATCAGAGAGAATCTAAAAGTACAGTGATGAAACATAAATCTTACTGTGTTTTTTCTAAGAGTGCTTTGATTTATTTCCAAGCGAGGAATGAAGGCCTTAATCACAATTAGCACACTTGAGAGTGTTGGGCTAAATGCTAATCTGAGGGTTGCCTTTTTATATCTTTTAGGAAATAAACCCCAGAGAATTAGGTGATAGAATTAGGCACAATTTCTGGAGTTTGATTTGCTGAAATTACAGGTTAACGTTATCTGAATTTGAAAGTTAATTTGGATTTGAGCTGCGTGAAAAGTTCACAATGGAATTTGAAGATGAAACTATATCTGGTTTAAGTATTGGAAGGAAACACTCCATCTGTTTGTGTACCTTTCAAAGGAACCTGAGCTGAATCTTGCATTTTCATTGAAATATGCAGCAGTTGCCTGCAACTTCAAATGAAGGCAAGTTCAGCTGCATTTAATAAATTTCACATTGAGTTTTGAGACACACGGGAATGATGTTGAGGAAACAAAAGTCAGCTGACATAAGCTGGTATTGTTCCACTGAAAGACCTGTATGGATGCTCTTTGCACTGAAATATTTGAACTATGCTCATTTGTACCAGCTGAGAAACTGGTTCCAAATATTGCATTCATGAAAACACATGGACATGTGATTATGTGTAAATGTCTGAACTTCATGTGGTAAAATCTCACATGTTTTCCTCACCAAGCAAGCTTAAAATGCCTTCCCCACCTCTT
>NW_008609023.1:0-4646 GCF_000691845.1 Merops nubicus
CCGCCGGGTTGAGCGGACCGTGACAGAGGACAAGAAAAGAGCATGAGATGAGAGATAAAACAAGTGGAAAAGAAGCAGGGATAGCAACAGAGACAGTAGGAGAGAGGGAGGAATGACACTAGCAAACTACAGAAAGCATGAGTGACATGGAAAGTGCAAATGGGAAATTGTGAGAGAGAAAGCATGCAAGACAAGGAGAAAGACAGAGAAAGGAGGGGTAATAAGACACATGACTTTCAGGAGGGGTACAAAAGAATGAAAACAGTAGAGCAGGAAAGGCACACCTGCGAGAGAAGGAAAGCATGAAAGAAAGGCAGATTAATGAGAGAGTGGCAAGAGATATGGTGGGGTAGCATGAAAGAGAAAATAAAAGCACAACTAAGAGACCAAAAGCACAAGAAAGAAAGAAATCACATCAGGGAAGCAAGAATGAGCAGGAATCACATCAGAGGAGAGGAACTACACCAGAGAGTTCAAAGGCATCTAAGAGAGGCAAAGCAAATCCATAGGAGCAGATAATAATCTGAAAGAAGTAAAGCGTGAGCATAGGAGAGGCAAAGCACATGCAAGAGATGAAGCATGTTACACAAGGTGACCAAGACAAGGGGAAAATTTGAGAGAGGAATCTGTGGGGAAGAGGGAGAGCAAGCACATCAGAGAAAGGGAAAACATTCCTGAGACAAAGAAGAAGCAAGAAAGTAGAAAAATCTGTCAGAGATGAAAAAGCACCCAAGGGAGAGGAAAGCAAAAGAGCTAGAAAGTGTGAGAAGAGGGAAGTACAAGACAAAAGTAAAAGCCTGTGAGAGAGGGACCAAAGGCCGTAAGAGCTGCAGTGTGAGAGAGGCTCAAAAACTGTAAGACGAAAGCATGGGAGGGAGGGAACGTGAAAGAGAAAAGTGTTGAGAAAGTGCAAAAGCAAGGAGGGTGAAAAGATGAGGGGGTGGAGATGGGAGCATGGAAGGGGGACAAAGTGAGGGAAGGAAACAGCAGCAAGAGATTGAAAGGGCAAGTGAAAAAGAAGGATAGTGAGAGATAGGGATAGCACAAAAAGGGGAGGAAAAGCACAAGACACAAAGTGTGAGGGAAAGCACCAGCAGAAGAGAAAGGGACTGCGTGACAGACAGAAAGCATGCTGGGGTGGGAGGGGGTCAGGGAGAGAGGGGGAGAAGAAAGTGCAAGAGAAAGAAGAAACATGCAAAACTCTGAAAATTCAGGAAGTTACAAAGTGCAAGTAAAGGGAAAGTACACCTAAGAGAGGGAAGGCCAAGAGAGAAGAAAGCAGGTGACAGAGAAACTATGAAAGAGGGAAAAAACTATACAGAGGTAAAGCGTGTCAGAGACAGCAAATGACGGGGGTAGTAAGGAGATGTGAGAACAAAAGGGATAAAGAGGGAAAACTGAAGAGAAATAAATCAAGAGAAGGAAGGGAGAAGGGGAGTAAAGGGAGAGAGTGAAGGAGAGCAAGAGAAAGAGCCATACAGCAACGGTTAGCACAAGTAAGGGAGGGAAAATTCAAGGTACAGAAAGCATAAGCAAAAGGAAAACTGCAAGCAGGAAAGATTAAAATTGTTTAAGAGGGAGAAAGCATGCAAGGTGAAGAAAGAGGGAATGGGAAAGCAAGACATAAGGAGAAAGAAGGAAACAAAAAAAAAGAAAAAAGAGTCAAAGCACACAGAGGCAAAAGGAAAGCATGAGAGAGTGTCAAAGCATGTGTGAGAGAGCAAAAGTGCATTGAAGAGACAGTGATGGTGAGGGGTATGCTGTTCAGTACAGAGAAGACACTGAGGAGAAATCACAAGAGAGACAGTGAAAGCATAAAAAAGAGTAAGTGCATGCAAGAAAGGAAGTGTTTCAGAGGTGGAAAAGCATGCAAGGGATGGGCAAAATAAAAAAAAAAGTGCCAAAGCAAAAGAAGCAGAGGGAAAGGGAGGCAGAAGTGAGGGAAGCGCAAAAGTTGGGAGGGAAGGGGTGGGAGGGGTGTTGCAGAGAAAAGACAAGAGGCAAGGGATGAGGGAAGTAAGTTGCACTGGGGGGAACTACTCTTAGTGGGGCAAAGCACGTGAGAGATAGAAAGCATGTGTGAGGTGAAGTGATAAATGAGTCAGCAAGAGGTACATCAGGAGATAGAGAGGGATAGCACAAGGAGGGACAGCAAAGGGAGAGCGAGTGAGCTGGGAAGTGTGTGTGGAAGAGAGGTGAGAAAGCATGCAAGACAGGGTGAAAGCAAGAGACCATGATAGAGAAGAAGCAGGCCAGAGGGTGTGCCAGTGAGTGTGAGCGCACAAGGGAGACAAAGAAAGCAAGAAGGAGAAGAGAAGCACATGAAACAGGGAAAGCTTACCAGAGAATAGGAAAGCATGTCCAAGAGAAAGGCAAAGCACATACAAAAGAGAAGGGAAACATGTCTGAGACCAGTGGAAAGCTCAGGAGAGGGAAAGCAAGAGAGGGGGGAAGAGAGCAATCAAGCATGAGATAGCAAACAAGAGTGAGAGCAGAAGCAAGAAACAGCGGGCATGAGAGAG
Organism: Merops nubicus; assembly: GCF_000691845.1. Classification (NCBI taxonomy): domain Eukaryota; kingdom Metazoa; phylum Chordata; class Aves; order Coraciiformes; family Meropidae; genus Merops; species Merops nubicus. The sequence continues at coordinate 2,523 of NW_008609023.1, forward strand.
AAAGTGCATGTAAGAAAGAGAGGAACTGTCAGAGATGTAGGCAAGGGCAGTCCAAAACAGAGGGAAAAAGGGGGAGGGAAGGTGGGTGAAGACTGAAAAGCCGGCAAACCAAGGTGGGTGGGAAGGGCACCAGGTGGGGAAGGAATGAGAAGGATGGAGAGGGAGAAGGAAAGCAAGACAAAATGGAAACAAGAGAGAGACAGCAACAGATATCAAGGAATACGAAAAGAGAGAGGGAGTTAAAGTGCAATTAAAAAAGTACGAGTGGGAAAGTGCAAGATAAAGAGGAAAACTGCAAAAGCAGGAACATGTCAGAGAAAGAGAGAAAACATCTGAAAGAGAAGGAAAGCATATCTGAGAAAGAAGGAAAACTGGGGAGGAGAGACATAGTGAAAGGTAACAGCGAGAGATAGAGAGAATGCAATAGGGACATAGTGAGTGACAAAGGGAGGGTGGGGAGGAAAAGTGGGTGACGGAGAAGAAATAGGAAAGAAACATACAAGAGCCTGAACGCTCACAAGATCATGAGACGAGAGAAACAGGCAAAGCACACATGAGTGTCCAGGAACGTCAGAGAGGAAACAAGCTTAAGATTGTTAGAGAGAGGAAGGGCCTGTGGCAGAGGAAGCTGATCAGAATGAGAGGGAAAGCACATCTGGAAAAGAAAGACAGGGTTTCTGTGAGAGAGGGAGGGTGTGGAGGGGAGAGCCTGGGACCCTGCAAGGACAGGACGCTTGTCTGAGAGAGTCACATGGAAGGCTAGAGCGAGGAAGTACAGCACAAGCCCAAGACAGAGAAGAGACAAGGGCAAAACAGAGGGAAGGGACATAAGAGTGAGTGTGGGGGGTAAACTGCGAGGGAGAAAGGAAAGCACATTTCAGACAAAGGGAAAGCCAAAGAGACAGATGGATAGCAAGGGCTGGGGAGGGGGAGTGGAAGTACCTAGAGTGAAAAAGAGGGATAGGGAGTAACAGATAAACAGTGCACGAACAAGGGAAAGCACAAGCAAGGGACTGAAAGCATGAGAGTTAAAGTGCGCACAAGAATGTATCATGGATGTGAAAAGCACACGAGGGATGGAAAAAGTGAGGGAGGCAAAACCAGGAGGAATGAGAAGGGAATTCCAAGAGGGAAAGAATCATCTGAGAAGTGGGGGGAGAGAGGGAGGGGGAAAGAGAGTTGGGAGAGAGAGGCGGAGAGGGAGCATGTCTAGAAGAGAAGGAAACCTGGGGAGCACAGGCACAACTGAGGGGGGGAAGTACACCTGAGGGAGACAGAAAGAAGGAAGACAGGACAGAAGAGACCAATGGTGTGAAGGAGAGGAGCCAGACAGAGCTGCAGACAAAGCTAGGTGGGGGAAGAGGGAGGGATGGAGGGAGAGTGAGATGGAAATTCAAGTAACAGGGGTGGGGGCAGATGTGATTAAGAGCGAGGGGCTGTGAGCAAGCAAGAAAGACACACAGCGAGGCAGGGGGATAGCCAGTGATGCAGAGCAGGTAGTGAGAGACTGAGAACTTCAGTGAGAGAGAGTGCAAGTGAGAAGGTAACTGATCAACAGAAATTCATGAGAGGGCAGGAAAATGTTAGGAAAACAAGGGAGAATGAGAGAGTAGAGTGCTTAAATTAACACAATAGCAGCAAAGCATGTGAGACAAAGCGCGTTTGAGAGGAGAGTGGTAAAGCCTGCACACGAGGCAAAACTGCACACACAAAAGGTAAAGCATGAGCACAAGAGACGGGGTGGGTGCTGAGACAGAGCACACATGCATGCATGAAAGAGAGAAAGGCAAACTGCGTGTGTGAGAAAGGCAAAGTACACATGACAGAGAGGTAAAGCACACGTGAGAGACAAAGTATGTGAGAGAGGCAACGTGCACACAAGAAAGACATCGTGCAAAGAGAATTGCATGTGAGAGGGGAAGTGTGTACACGAACAGGAGGCACATGAGTGGAGTGAAACGTACACGAGGCAAAGTGTGCACAAGCAGCAAAGTGACAAAACGAGACGGGGAAGTAGGGAAGTAGAAGAAAAAAGCACACGAGAGAGGCACAGCACATAAGACAGGTGAAATGCAGTAGAGGCGAAACATACGGAAGAAAACAAGCACCAGGAGAGTAGGGAAA
>NW_008609023.1:4677-14236 GCF_000691845.1 Merops nubicus
CATTCAATTGGCATAGCAAACAGGATCACAGAATTATTTTGGTTGGAAGAGATCTTTAAGATCATCAAGTCCAACCATCCACCCAGCACTGAAGAGGTCACCACTAAACTATGTCCTCAAGCACCACATCTATATGAGTTTTAAACATGTCTAGCGATGGTGATTCAACCACTTCCCTGGGTAGCCTGTTCCACTGTCTTACAACCCTTTTGGTGTAGCATTTGTCCCTACTATCCAGTCTAAACCTCTCCTGGCACAACATGAGGCCATTTCCTCCTGTCTTGCATCCAAGAGAATTAAAATGCACAAGAGAGGGGAAATGCAAATCTAAGAGAGAGGGGAAACATGTCTAAAGCAAGCAGAAAGTGGGGTTTGGTTAGGGGAAGCTCTACTGTTTGAGAGGAAAAACTATACAGATAGAAGGCACAGAAAGCAAGAGAGAGGGAGAAAGCCCAAGTGAGAGACTCAAGCAAGAGATGGAAGCATGCCAGTCAAGGGAATACTGCAAAGAGAGGGAAGCAGGGAAGAGACAGGGAGAGCCATGCGACAGAAGGCAGAAGCACATCCAAGAAAGGGGGAAGTACATAAGAGAGGACAGAGGTGTGTATGAAAGGGGGAGAAGCACTTAAGAGAAGGTGGAAAAGCACAGAATTGCCTCACAATCCAGAGGTTCCAAACAAGAATAAAGATCAAACGCTATACCCTTTTGTACAGCAAAGTGATACTGCCTACCTGCTGCAAAGAGTTAGAAGCATCTTGGCGCTCCCTCTCCTTTCAACTCAACAAAGAAGAAGTGACAGAGCAGTTACAAATTAAAGAGCCTATCTGATGTGTTTACCTAGGTCCTCACCAAGGCCAGTGGTTCTGTTGCTAAGGACAGTCACAGCAGTGGCAGTACACAGCACCAATAAGCCCATTTAAAAACTGTGCGACCAACTCTGCAATGCATCTGGGCAGTAGCTGGCACACTGGGGCACAAGTTCTCAATTAGAGTCATCAGCCATCACTAGAAAACAAACATCATGGTGGATATAATCACTAAAGAAAATATCATCTAATTTTTGGTGAAGTTCCAAGTCTGTTCAGATGCTTACTTCTGTCTACACAAAGCAAAAAAAAATTAACTGACTCCTAATCTGTGTATTTAATAAATTCTGTGCACACAGTTTTCCTTAAGATTCACATGGAAAGTGTAAATTTTACCCGAGTAACATTCTCTTCTGCCTTGTGGCAATAAAACCCCATTATGATTTTATCACATCGCTTCCAGATTTCCATGCACATCAATGAGCAAGCAGACACCTTCTTCTGTATATTTTATTTGGTTTTATATTTAGAGATTGGTGTGGTTGTCAAATACAATAGATAACAAGTATTACCATTCTAGAGAACAAAGCAGCACTATATTCTTAGTTGAAAACATTTTTTTCTGCTTTAATTAAGCTAACTAAGAGAGAATGGAGTGAAACAAGAACTAAAATATTCTTAAGTAAAATATAGACAAGTTCAGAGAAAAATGTTTGGATTGTTCCTTTGTCTTTAAGGAGGGTGCACTTTCTACCTGGGACTGGAAGAAAAAAAAAAAGCATATTGAAACACTCACTGCATGCCCAGCTCATGTCAGAAAGAAGAAGGATGAAAGCATTAACATGGATTGTAAGTGAGGGTTTCACATTAGGTTGAAGATGGCAAAAGCTGATGTTAACTGCTGAAATTCCTTTGGCTAGCATGCCTTCCTAGTTCCGTTTAGATAAGCATTGCAAGAGAATTCCCAGCAAGACTTAAGTTTGCTGTGCCAGCATTCTATGTTAACAAAGTTAACAGCACAGCATTAAAAATTTTGCAACTATTAACACTCTCCTGTTGGGCATAACTACCATTTTCAATACCTGAAAGCCATTTGCTAACATGAAAGCACTGCTGTAACATTTGATCACAGAGGAAGAAAAGCCAAAACTCATGCAGCTTTCTAATACTAAAAAACATCCAACAGTTCATCCTGATACCTGACTCATTAAGCCAATTAAAACACAGATTCTAATGCACAAGTTATCTAAAAACATCATGATCCCTAGCTAAAGAGTGGTAAATTAAAAAACACTGTGAAGGCAACCCACAGGACAATTTTGTTTGCTTGAAAACTGCATCCATCTGGAGTGTATTGCACAGTGAGGTCATATAATATAGGTCAGATTATCCAACAACATGGCCCTTTTCCCAGTCACAAGGATCCCAAAATCTATAGTTCTACTTTACATCAGAGCAATCAAGCGGTCACTGTAAAAACTAACCTTTACATGAATGAGGTGCTCTGCAGAAGTTACACAAGACACAAACAGAATACTTGGTTAAGTTCAGGCATCAATTTAATCAGTACTCCCTGTCTCAAAAATAGTTTCAATGGTTATTGCACAGTTTTCACAGAGACTGAAGCCAAAGTGTTCTTCCTATTTCTGTCTGTGAAAATCCCTTCACATTTAAGCTGCCACGTTTCTTAGGAGAGCCTGAAGGACTAAAAGTGGCTGTAATACCCATGCTCTTGTCTATCACATGCCACTTAATTATTATAGAAGCATATTTACCTTTCCATATGAGGAGAATATTTTATAGTTCCATGTGTTTGATCAGATGGAAGCAAATTTTTTAAGGAGTTCCAACTACATTTCCACAGCAAATGTATTATTTCAAAACCTCCTTATCTTCTATTCCATTTTACCATATGGGCCAAAGATACATTGGGCTACATGTATCTAAAGCACTTTCACCTCACAAGAAGGTTTTGAACACTATCTCCCATAACATCCTCCCAGGCAAACTGATATAGCCCAGGCGAGGAAAGTGGACAGTGAGGTGGACTGAAAAGCACTTGGCCGCTGGGCTCACAGGGTTGCAGACAGCACTGCAAAGACCACCTGGAGGCCATTGACTAGGGAGCAACTGAAGGGCTTGACACTGGGGCTGATACTTTTTAACATCTTCATTAATCACCCATTACAGAACTGGGAGGAGTAACCAATACAGCAGATGGGTCTGCTACCATTCCGAGGCAGCTCAACGGGCCAGAGAAATGGGCTGATGAACTCAAGAAGCTTAACAAAGGGAGACACCAAATCCTGCACCTCAGGAAGAATGAACTCATGTACCAGGACAGGCTTGGGGCTGGCCATCTGGAAAAAAGCTTGGCAGAGAAGGACAGAGGTTGCTCGTGGTGGACAAGCTGAACATGAGGAAGCAATGTTCCCTTGAGCCAACCTAGGCCTGTAGTGGGAAAAGTAGAGCCAACGGGTTGATAAAGGTGATCTCTACTCTCTGCTGAGCAGAGGTGAGATCTCATCTGGGGTTCTAGATCCAGTCCTGAGCTCCCCAGTACTAGACAGACATAGGTGTACTGGAGCAAGTGCACTGAAAGGTCACAAAGACAATGAAGATATTGGAGCACATGACATAAAATGAGAGGCCAAGAAAGTTGGGCCTGTTCAGCCTTGACTAGAGAAGGCTCAGCAGGGATCTCACCAGTGCTCAAAAATATGTGCTGGGCAGAAGTAAAGAAGATTTACCCAGGCTCTTCTCAGTGATGGCCAGTGAAAGGCTGAAAGGCAATGGACACAAATTGAAATACAATTTTCCCTTAAACATCAGAAAACCACTGTTTTACTGTGAGGGTTGTCATACACTGGAACAGGTTGCTCAAGGAGACCCTAGAGTGTCCCTCCTTGGAGACACTCAAAAAACAACTAGGAATGGCCCTGAGGAACCCACTCTGGTTGAGTCTCCTTCAGGCAGGAGGGTTGGACTCCAGACTCAAGTATTCTGTGATTTCTAAATGCAAGTGCAGAGAAAGGAGGGCATGCATGTGTACTTGCCCCTAGGAAATGATGCCCCAGTGGAGCTCAGCTTCTAAGCACTCCAGCAAGAAGCTCTGGTAAGCCAATCCAACTGATGCAGCTATAAATTACATGGGCTCTGCTAAGTGACTGGCATAAACAAAGATAGTTAGCTCTGAAGTCAGGCTTCCCTGTCCAGGTCAACCTCCTCAGATGCAACAGCTCTACAAGAGGCTGCAGGGTGCTAGAGACTTTGCTAAGAATGGCACTGCTGAGCAGTTCTGGGCACATCCATTCAGCTAAGACTGTACCAGGATGGATGAGGAATCCTGACAGCATCCTGGGGCAATCTAACAGGACCCACTAAGCATACTCCAAAAAAAAATCCAGGGCAGCTGGATTCTTTTAGACCTTCGTATCTGGAGGAAGCAGGGAAAGGATCTTCATTGTGCACTTGGAACTAGATAAAAAAGGGAAAGGTTTTCAGTTTCACACACCAAGGCATACTGGTTATGAAACAGTTAATAGGAAGCCTTCATAAAAGAAGTTATAAAGTTTACATTCAGTTTCCCACACATTTAAGAAAACACATGAAGGAGCTGAACCTCTGCCTTTTGCAGTTTCAGCTTTGGCTCCAAGGAATAATAATAAAGTAATGAGACAACAGTTTGGCCAGCAACAACAAAACATGAGTAAAATAGAAAGTGTACAGACCAAGTTCCCAGAACCATAACATACCAATGTAAACAGGTCCCAGTGGCTACAGAGATTCCAGTCCAGAGTAGTACATTGTTTCACAGAGCAAATGACCTTACCAGTTGACCCAGATGAACCTTAAAATGGCTACAGACACAGGCTGCTTGATGTGTCTACTTACATAAGTGATGTGAGTATTACAGGTCACAGCTACCCACTTGAGAGAAGTTTAAATCAGCACTGTACCTGGCAACACTACTAGCTGAGCTTTTAATCTGCAAAAATTCAACCAAGAAAACATCAGAAAAACAACCAACACTACTACAGAGGCAAATTATTTGAAACAGTACTAAACAAGTACAGATCCTCAAAGACTCTGTTACAGAAAGATTTTTTAGTATGTTGTTAGAAGAGCTTTCAAAAACATGCTGTGTGGTATAATTTTCTCTTCATTGTATGTTAGTGTTCATCACAGTCTGCAGTCTAGGGTTTAAACAGCATTAAAAATTCAACTCTTTAAAAAAATCACAAGAGCCCTTATTCCTTCCCTCTACCTCCCCAGACAATAGCACTGAGACAGTTTACTCTACTGTGCTTGGAGTCTTCCAAACACAAGCAAAAAGCTCCAGTTCCAAAGCACCTACAGTGTAATAATGAAGAACAGAAAAGTGGGACTGCTGAAAAAGAAAACCCAAACCAAACCAAAACACAAGAACATGGAAGCGACCAGTGAAACTATCTAGCACTAGTGTAAACAAAGCATGGCAGAGGTAAAAAGGAATTGGGAAAAACAGTAGATTAATAGACTGTAAGTAATACCTAAGGTCTTATTGACTAGAAGACAAGAGGCAGTGCTTGCAGTGCTTTTTGGATGTACATGATAACTCATTTCTAAATGAAGTTGAAAGAATGGAGAAAACTTGAAGAGCTTCATCAGAGTGAAAATACATTGATGGAGCAAAGCAGTAACTAAACAGAGGAGCATTAGAAACAGTTAAAACTGAGTTTGGTGTCAAGACACCAGGTAGTAAGGAAAACTCAAGAAAGGGGTTTTTATGGTTATAGGAATCCAGACATCAGTAATTAATTCCACATCTACCCCTCCTGAAGCAAAAAAATCTCAGAATGAACAGAGAAAGGCTGGTTTTCAGAGGCATTAAACATAAAGACCAGTGATTAGTATTAAACTATATAAGACCAAAGACTTCAAGTTAGCTGGCCTCAGACTAAGAGGTAATGTTCTACAGTGTCAGTCTAGATTAAGGAGTGCACTGCTAGAGCAATACAATGGCACAACACTGGGCTGCTTAATTCTACTGCAATAAAGTATAGAGAGCTCCACGTCTTCAAAGAGCAATATGGCAGACAGGTAAACCAGTGAATAATGTGAACACTAATTGTAGCTGCTAAAGGTGGCTGTTCATGTGGAGTAATGGACACAATGACTGTGCAAGAATTCAGCCTGTTAGAACAGGTCCTTCCTGGTTCAGAAACCTCCACTAGACTACTCAGCTTGGTTAGTGGAGGACCCCATCTCGTTACACCTTTGATGAACACACATGTGCCAACACAAGTCTACAGAGGAGGTACAGCCCAAAACAAACAAGTGAAAGGAGAAGAGAGAAGCCAGAGAACAAAAAAGCACCAACAGAATGAAACCAGATGGCACTCTGTAGATAAAGGGAAATCAGAAGTCTGCAGGAGATGACAATGCATAAAGCAAAGAGTTGCTGTAAACTAAATACTATCTAAAACCCCACCTGCCAAGCCTGCTACAAAATTTTCTAACCCATTTAAAAAAAAAAAAAAGTACATTTAAAATTCCACAGATAACAGAGAAAAGATTCTGGGATGGTAAGAATTTAGTCATTATCAGATGTTATTTCTGTGAAAATGTATCAAATTTGTGCATTTGTGCACTGGTATTAAACAATACAGAACTTACAACTGCCCTCTCTATTGTAGCATGCTGCACCTCTGATTTTGAACACCCTGGGTAATTAATTAAATGCAATGTGAGAGAGCCCAATTGGTTTTTATATGCAAACCCTAAATTACATACACATTTTCCAGATATGTCTTCTTAGAATTCCAAATGCACTAACTTATTTTACGTTAACCCCACCACTACACAAGATATGCAAGAGTACAAATCTTTTAGCTATAAATGACTGCAATAACCAGTAACATACAATAAAATAAATCTGGTTTATCTATAAAATGTTGCATGTCACTATGCCAAACAACGACAGACGCTTCAAGGAACAAAACATTAGTTACGTTTTAATTCTGTTCTAATACTTTAAAAATTTCTTTTCAGGTTTCCTGCTTCATAGGTTTCAAGAATGTTGTGAGGCAGTGCATGCTGTTACAACAAAACGCAACACAATTTTAAGTAATTCAGCACAGCAAACTGAGAACTCATTAAGAAACAAAATTAGTAAAACATACATGTGTACTCCCCGTGCCAAACTTATGCAGAGAAAATGAAACTCAAGGAGCGAGGAGATACAAACTCATACCAAAAAAGTAACATGCATTTCTTCAATAGAAAGTTAACTTCCAAGGAAAAAAATATGTGAACAAAACTATTTGTTTGGAAAGGTATATGCTACATGGGCAGCATTCAAATCTGCAGTATGTAGAGGAGCACTACTTTAGTTCAAAACATGATTACCTGCTAACTTCAGAACTCAAGTAGCACAGCAGATGAATGGCCCAAAGCAGAGGTCCTGCATATGTTGCAAATGCTGTCAGGAAGATCGCTGGTATCTCCACATAGCTTTCTAGTCCCACAAAACCTGCTGAAACATCCACAGTAGCAATGCCATTTGAATTTCCCTGAAAACAGAAAAAAAATAGTAAAGATTCAAATAACTTCAAAGGAAGATTTAGAATACATCAGAATAATATTAATTATTGCACCAGTTAAAGACTTACTCTTTAAGACACTTTACAGTACAGCCATATTCTTTGCAGCAGAATTTCAAGAAAGCATCTTACCAAACAAGAGGTTCTGTTTAAGATTTATAGACTCATGAAGGGCATTAACGACATGACCTTTTCCTTGTCTTATTTTTTGTCTGCAAATTAACATGCCTGTTGTTTAATAAATTACATTTAAAAAAAAAAAAAAAAAAAAAGCCAAAAGCAAGCATCTACACTTGCTAGTTTCAGGAATAGTAATGAAAAAAAAAGCACTTTTCATCACACAAGATTCAAACTGAGATTTTAGGCCTGTTGCCTAGAATTACACTTGGAAATAAGTGTTTCTTGCCCTTAGAGACAGCAGGGCTCTAATTCAGAGCTGTAGTGGAACACTACACCACCCACCTGCCGGCCCCACTACACAAGCTGATGCACATAACCAGGTAAAGACAAGCAATTCAGAGAGTTTTCTGCTTCCCAAGTTCTATGCCACAAGATTGCACTGACATTGACCACAAGTCAGCCAAAGGCTTTTAAAACCTAGAAAGAGAAAACCACAAGGAACACACACTAATGAAACTATAAAGACCTGTTCAAGACGTGTGTTTGTATCTAGTTTTCTTTTTCAGTGACTAAGACCACTAAATAACAAGGGATAATATAAGATTTAAGGAAGCATTTTCAACTGAAACTCACAGAATCCCAGAATCACTGTGGTTGGAAAAGACCTCTAGGATCAGGTCCAACCTTTATCCCAGTATCTCCCTGATCACTAGACCACAGCCTTAAGTGCTACATCTCCTCGGTTTTGGACTACCTCCAGGGATGATGACTCCATCACCTCCATGGATAGCCCATTCCTGTGTCCCACCACTCTCTCAGTGAAGAAATTCGTCGGAATATCCAAGTCAAACCTCCCCTGGTGCAACTTGAGGTCGTCTCCTCTTGTCCTATCAACAGTAATTTGGGAGAAGAGACCAACACCAGCCTCACTACGACCTCCTTTTAGGTAGTTGTAGAGAGCAATAAGGTCTCCTCTCAGCCTCCTCTTTTCTAAGGAGAAGAAATGCCCAAGTAATTAACTTTATTCAAATATCTAAAGCAGCAGGCATGCTCCACGATTAAGGCAAATATTTCTTAGTTTGGCAGGTCACAGATAGATTTCCTTCAGACTAGAGTGAAATCTGTTTTTCCATAGGTGGAAAAGCTGATGGGTTTCTACAGAACTGGTATTCTAACAGCCATCAAGCTCTCCTTTCCCACCTACAGAAACCCAGAACAACCCAACTGTAAGGGTTGTCACTACTGATAGCCTCAGATCCAGTCCCAGCAGCGCCTATGAGGAGTGGTGGCTCTGCTTCTCCCTCCGACCCAGTCTCCTCTCACCTTGGTGACTGCAATCTTCTTGAACTGCAAGTGACCCCAGTGAGGGAGCGCTATCATTAAATACACATCTGTGTTACCCACAAAATCCAGAGCACGCAGGGAAGCACAAAAAAATGGGTAGTTTTTTCAGGGACATAAGTAACTAGGCACCAGCGACAGCAAAATCCCTGTACCTGAAAGCTCTAAAATCTATGGAGAAACAACCCCACCCAGGTTGGCAGAACCATTCAGAGCTCATTATTGCCAATAATTGTCTGCATGAATCCCACCATGAAGATATCCCTAGAACATAAGGGAAGCCTGGATCTATAAGAAGGCAGTAAGGTATGAATTTTACTAAGATATAATACAGCAGAAAAATCTTGACTTATGACTGTCATTCTTCATTATTTTAACCTTCACCATGCACCACTGTAGTAAATTATTCTTACACTGCACCAGCGTAAAAAAATTGTTATGCATTTAATGTGATATTCAGCACTGACAGGAGCAGAGCAAAGAATAACTAATGACAAGCAGGTAAAAAATGAAGCGTTATCTGCACCCTAGAACCTGTAAGATGAGACTGTAAAGAAAGCTGTTCAACAAAGCTCCTCCTCAGGCTTAAGGGGTACAGACTGAGGACATGGCCACAGCAGAAAGGTCCACTGCAGCGCCTCAAGAGCTGGCTGCAGTGCTGCTCCTCAACGAGCACAAGTCTGACAGGGACAGGTAGGGGAAGAACC
>NW_008609023.1:14267-24796 GCF_000691845.1 Merops nubicus
TCTTTTCTTCCAATCCTATCCATAGCAACAGGTCTTTTCCTTGCCACGTCCACTTATTTTCTCTCCTTTCCTTCTCCTCTGTATGAGGCCTACAGAGTAGAAAAGTTGAGACATCAGGCAATCCTGCTGATCACATGAAGAGCTGAAAGGCCTCTTTACATTGTTTGCTCCACCTGAACATACATATGGTTGGTTGATCCTTGGCACTTCACCCCAGCACACATTCTCCCCAGCTCTCTGTGCTTCCTTTCAAGAAAGATCACCGATCTTTGACTTCGTTTAAAGTGATGCAGCTGTAGAAGGAGGACAACAAGGATGTATACATTTGGATCCACACACTCAGAACACTGGATTTTAAGTGTTCAAATACCCCACTCTCACCAGGAATCTGGTCTGCTGGATGGCTTTGCAGCAACTGCTGGAAGAGCCCTGCTGAGCAGTAAGAAGCATTTCTTCTTCACATTAGGTATCTTTCTCCAAGACTAATTAATATATTTCAATTGAATTCTTGTAGCTTAGAAATTCTAATACTCCACAGAACAACAATTCCAGACAGCCAGCATGGCTTCACCATGGGCAAGTCCTTCCTGACCAAGCTAGTGACCTTCTACAATGGAGTGACAGCACCAGTGGACAAGGGAAGAGCTACAGATGTTGTCTATGTGGACTTCTGTAAGGCCTCTGACAGTCCCTCACAACATCCTCCTCCCCAAATTGGAGAAACATGGATTTGATGGGTGGACTGTTCAGTGGATACGGAATTGGTTGGATGCTCACTACTAGAGGCTTCTGGTCAATGTCTCGATGGAGATCAGTGACAAGTGGTGTCCCTCAGGGGTCTGTACTGTTTAACATCTTCATCAATGACACAGGACCAAGTGCACCCTCAGCAAGTCTGCAGATGACACAAAGCTGAGTGTTATGGCTGACATGCCAAAGGGACAGGACACCATCCAGAGAGACCTGGAGAAGCTTGAAAAGTGGGCCCATACGAACTTCATAAGGTTCAACAAGGCCAGGTGCAAGGTCCTGAACCTGAGTGTGGGCAATCCTCTGTATGAATATAGGCTGGGGGGGTGATGGGATGGAGAGCAGCCCTGTGGAGAAGCACTTGGGGGTACTGGTGGATGAAAAGCTGGGCATGAGCCAGCAACGTGTACTCAGAGCACGCAAAGCCAACGGCATCCTGGGCTGCATCAAAAGAAATGCAGCCAGCAGGTAGAGGGAGGTGAATCTGCCCCTCTACTCCACTCTGGTAAGATCTCACCTGGAATACTGTGACCATCTCTGGAGTCCTCATCAAAAGAAGGAAGACCATAGAAATTATCAGAGAGCTGATCACACCTCTCCTGTGAAGAAAGGCTGAGAGAGTTGGGGTTGTTCAGCTGGGAGAAGAGAAGGGTTCAAGGAGACCTTATTGTGGCCTTTCAATACTTAGAGAGGGCCTATAAGAAAGATGGGGACAAACTTTTTAGCAGGTCCTATTGAGGCAGGACAAGGGGTAATGGTAATGGTTTAAAACTAAAGGAAGGTAGGTTTAGACAAGATACAAGGAATAAATTTTTTACAAGTGTGGTGAAACACTGGTACAGGTTGCCCAGAGGGGTGGTAGATGCCCCATCCCTGGAAACATTCAAGGTCAGGTTAGAAGGGGCTCTCAGAAGCCTAATCCAGTTGAAGATGTCACTGCTCACTGCAGGGGGGTTGGACTAGATGACCTTTAAAAGTACCTTCTAAACCAAAACATTCTATGAATCTGTGTTTCCAAAAGCAACTGAAAATTCAGAGTGTCTGCTTTTATTTTAAGGTATCACTCAAATATTTCAAACAGTGCTAGTGTTTATTGTGGTAAGGGCAGAAAGTGACAGGAGACAATGCAATATAGTGTAGAAGCATTCCTCATTAATCTGCTGTGATCTAGATCAATGAAGCACAAATATAAGAACACTGGCTAGAGAAACTACCCAGCACAACTGCGACAGAGACACAGGAGAGTCCCTCCTTAGGCAGTAATGAAAACAATCTAAAACCCTCTTCAAAGCTGCAATGATTTTTCCAAAAACTTCTCAGATACAACATCACTCCCTGAATATGAGCTGTTATCTGCAGTATCTCAATGACTCTCACTGCACTGAGAAGTACAGAGGTGTAAGACAAAAGTGACATGCTTGTGCCTTGTTTAACAACTGATTTAACACAGAAGACTGTACAGCACTTCCACTGAGCCCATCACATAAGGGTATACCCTTCTAGTATGGAATTCTATTAAGAAGCATATAATCAGGAATTTATTTTAGTTCTTTGAAGCAAGTAACTTAAGATGAAAAAAATTAACTCATTAGAAAAGGTTAGCCCAAAAGGTTCTGCTGTCTCCATCCTTTGAGCTTTCAAGACTGAGCAATTTGGTCTGACCTCAGAGATGACACTGCTCGGAGAACGGGGTTGAACTGTGGGCCTTCTAAGGTCTTCTCTAACACAATATACCCTACAGTGCTTTGAAATCATAACAGGAGAAAGCTATAAGCCTGTTTAAAATGTCACTCAGTCTGTCTCTCTACCCAAAGGCAAGATAAATTAGATATAAATGATTCTGAAACTGTACAAACCTGTTCTGTTCTCCTCCAGAGATAAAAAAATATCAGAAAATATAAACAAGTCTTAAAGGTTCTGAGACTGCACTTTCTTCATCCTGTTCTGCAGATATACTCTACCTAAGAATAAGAATATTATTCTTAAGAATCTAAGAATAAGAATAAGCTCTAAGAATGGGAACAAAACCACACAAGATTAATAAATAAATAAATATATGGCATTTTTTCTCATTTATGAGCTTTCACCCAAGGCAGCGAAAATATTTTAAGAAGTATTTACAGCAATATAATGAGTTTTTAAGAGTTTCTATATTAAAAAAAAAAAAAAAAAAAAAAAAACCAACAAGATATTTGTTTCTATGCCCATCACATTTGAAGGGCAAGTAGCAATGATAAAGATTCAGTACACTTCTGGGAAGTGCTTGATGGGTTACAAGATGTGGACAACTCAGAGCTTAGGGGAAAACAATCAATTATTCAAGTTTACTAAAAAATCCATCAACAGGTTCCTAAGCTTGCAATAATATCCTGACAAAAAAGTAGCATTCTGACTATATGTATTAATTTCATATCTGTTTGACAATACTGGAGGGTTTTTTAATTTTATTTTCTTCATCAATTGTACACAAAGCAATAAATAAATCAGATGGTAACGTAAACAAAGAGCAAAAACCGAAGGGGTTTTACCCAGGTCCACATAAACAACACAGCTCTTTACCCAGCAAACTCTGAAAACCTCCAAGCACAAAGACTGCACACTCTGTGTGGGCAACGTTCCCCACTGCTTACTATTCACAAAAATCTTGCTAAAGGGCTGGAAAAACAAATTAATGTGTAGTCTTCTCATGGAAGTTACAACTGTGGAACAAATTTGCCATTTAGGTTCACATTGAAAGAGAGCAGCAACGGGCAGTTGGTTCTGCCAAGGAAGCTGGGAAATGAGCGTTAAAACAAGGCAAGGGAGAGCAGTGAGTCAGGACTCGGGATGCTCCGCAGCACGTTCAGGTCAAGGCTGGATTCAGAGAGAGTGATCAGGGTCAGACACAGTTCCATGAATCACATAGCAAGTCTTTAGTGACAAGGCAGGTCCAAGATTAGGCCAGGAAGCCCAGCCATCAAGTCCAGGTCAGATCACAATCCATAAAGTACAAGACAGGCACAGACATACCTGCTTACATAGCTGGGACACGGCGCAGGCAGTAAAGCATCAGATTAAAAGCAGTTCCCAAAGGAAAGCAGGACCAGGCCCTTCCTTCTACCTTTCTCCCAACAGCTCTTCTCAGTGAAGGAGATGACACTGAACTCCACCAAACTAAACCCTTAGACAGGAGATGCATTCAGGTCCTTGGCACAGATGAAGTGTAGAATGCAAAACCAAGTGTAAACTCAAGGCGCCTGTTTTTAACCTGTACTTAATTTGTTTGGGGTTTTTCTACTTAAGATCAAAATATTAGCTTCCACTCCAAAGGCACATATTTTTTTCCCCTACTTCCATCAACTGATTAATGAAAAACAGTATCTGCTTCTAGGAAAGTGTACACTCAGGATTTCCACAGCTGTACTTTCATAAAGCCTTTAAGGACTCTACAACATATTTTCAGGAGAACATTGCTTTATTCATTAAACATGCTATACTGAATAAGGCTATTTTTACTCATCACATTCAAAAGGCCGTCACCTAGATTCCACATGTAATGAGTTACTGCTTTTGATACTACACACTCTTTTGCCAACCAAGACTTAATACAGGCTCAGCAACATGTGAAAGAAGTCACACTCTTCTCATAATCACATCAGGACATGTTAAAAAAAGTAGTTCTCCAAATCTCACTCCTATTTCCAGATGGAAGGGTTTTATATTTAGTTTGCATTTCTGTTCTCCTGCCTCATTTAGCTAGCACAGTTTCAATTTAGTATCCAATCTGATCTACATCAACAACAAATTTCAGTGTTTCCCAATGTCTGTATTTCAAACCACAAACTTGCTATCGTTTTTGTATGCTACATTAGATCTTTATGCCCATCTAGAGCTTAAAAACCTAGCACCACTCTGAACCCAGACTATTTAATAGTGGTGGCTCCAGTAACCACTAAACTTGACAAACATTTATATCTATGCATGCCAGCAGTGCACAGCATGCCTAGTAATACAGTTGTGCTTCCTCCACATCTTTCCCCTAGCTTTCAGGCATAGATACCACTCACTCCACAGGTAGCAAATTAATGACTAGCTGGTACCAAGGCAGGCTGAACAAAGGTCAATAAGGAAGTTGAGAACTTGGACTGATTATCCAGCTGATTGTTCAGCAGAAATAGCTCAGTGGTACTTCCTTAATGTTTCAGTGTTTTAGAACAAATGATACATACTTTGGATGAAATACAACCCTCTCTTAAATCAGTCAAAACGTAAGACCTCACTGTTGGTGTTCATGGCCAAGACAGGCAGTTCCTAAACCTAGCACACCTGCAGTTTACTCAGTAAGAACAGGGTATCTTCACTGAAAGGCATAGAAAGAGGGGATCTGAAAGCTGTCACCAAGCAAAGACCTTCCTGTTTTTCCCACAAGTTAAAGAAAAAAAGATTAAATGCTTTATTCAAACAATTAAAACATGTTACTAAACCAGAAAGCTGCATCATGAAAAGTATGGGTACTTTCATAGTTCCACCTTCCACCTCTCGGGTAAGGGAGAGCTAGAAAACATACACAACCACACAAAACCATTTATGGCTTCTCCTGAGGTCACTCGTCTATGGTACACAAACACTTACAGCTTGAGTGCCTGCATCTGTCACAAGAGAGATGAGCAAACAGGAAACCTGCACCGGCATGAGGAAGGAGTGTCTGTAACACACCTGAAGAGGAGGTTGCCTCTGTGTTTTTCAAAGAAAGGGTCCCAGTGAATGAGGAGGGGCTAGATATTTTTCAAATCATGTATTCAAAATGGCAGTGAAATTGTTAAGTGTTCATCTGTTGTATCTCTGGTATGGATCCTGCATCTATAGTTCAGTGACTGCCCATTAACTAAGTATTAGTGTACAATTGCAAGTTAGTTATGTGTCACTAATAAATCAATAAAGCACTTCAAACCTGATTTTAAGCTACACAAACAAAGCACCTTTTCTATTGCAACAAAAGGAAAGGGAAGGAGAAACTTTAAAAAAAGCTAAGAAAAATAATTAATGAAGAAGTGGGTTTTGCAGGTTGTCAACTTTTTCATTTTCCATGGTTAGTCTGGGTGATCTTGAAGGTCTCTTCCAACCAGAACGATTCTATGATCCTATGGCATTGCATGCAGATCAGAATGATACACACTGAGCAAACCTACATACAAAGACCATGAAATTAAACATATTTCTGGAAGAAGTTTATTCCATCCTTGGATCTAGAGACCCAGACAGGATAACCTGTTCTCAGAACAAACTTGGAGAAACTTAAGGATTGAAGAGAGAGCATTAATTACATTTTGAGGGACCTCTGTAGACTCTATAATTTTATGAGCTATCAACTTGACCACTCTGCTTTTCTACAGTAAAGTTTTGGACATCACAGGCATCTCCAGAGGTGCCTTCCACCCTCAATTCTTCTGTGATTTGGTGGTTCTGTGAAATTCTCAGCCAGCTGCACCAGGAATCCATCATCACTGCAAATGGGTGCTTTATAAAAATGCTCAAGCTGTTCTCAATTAGTGCCTTTTCCATAAGTAGGATTTTCTTGCCAGGCTATCTGCCATGAAATTTCTGGCAGCTGCTTTTGCTTGGTATATCAGTACTGGGATGGCCTTGCCTTTAGCTTCTTGTCAACCCCATTCAAGGGCTGCTCTCAGAAGGCCATAATCAGAGCCGACCGCCTGAACGATAACATTCAAAACTTGCAAAATCCATTCAAGCAAGAAATGTTACATCCTCTGAGCAAGAAAACTGGGTATGAAGAGATGAATCATGATGATCTTATCCTCACCAGCAATTCCCTGGCCTGCCACGTGCTCTCAGAGCACAGCCAAGCCCATCCTCTGCCAGTACTAACAGGGTAAGAAGCAGAGTAGGAAGTACCCTAGGCATGCCCCAAAAGCAAAGCCAGCACAGGCCCTGAAATTTTGCAATGAATCAGACAGCTTCTCCTTCTGAACTAGAAATCAACCCGATTCACAACTTACCAAACGCGCTGTTAGGACAGTCTGCTACACTAAATTTCCAACACTATTAGAAGTGGAAAGAACCTTGCCAGCTTTGATGGTAACAGCAGTTTTTGTGGAGTTGCAACTTTATTTTCAACGCAGAGAACCATGGTACTGAAATGAGTAAGGCCCCCTCAGGAAAGAACATACACTTTGATATAACAAGAATGGCAACTAGTTCTCATTCTCGTAAGAGACATGACCTTGTCTCTGAACCTTCCTTCAGTCTTAAAATCTATGTAGACCTATTGTGATGCTGCCAAAACTTTTTTAAGCCAAGAATCAGACAAAAAGTCATCTGCCTTTTATTGGTATTAATCAATTCAGCTGAAATTTTTAAATTTAATACCAGCAGAACAGTACTTAAAAGTTCTACCAACAGACAAAAATTGCCCCTGGAATAGGTATACAATATTCTTAACACTTTTGGAAATCTGTATTGAGGATAACTTATCAAAGTATCCATCTTTCTCTGATTCTGAAAACAAAACATTAATAATACAGTTGAGAAACTAAACCCTTGTGAGAATTGTAAACATTTCCACTCTGAGAATTGGTTGACATTGTACTCACAATGGACAATATTTCTTTCAAAAACTATTTCCCCTCCCACCCCTGTAGCAGGGAGAGTATGAATCTTACCTGAAAATAGAAGAAGGCTTGGCCAAACCAATAGTGCATGATAGTAATCTGTGCTGCATCAAACTTCAAAGGTCTCCAGATATATTTTGTCATCATTGTCTGAATCAGCAGACAAAAGACCAAGACTGGTAAATTGTGAGGTCTAAATAGAAGGGCTGCTAGTAGAACCAATCCACTATACACTTCCCATAATCCTGTACTCTTCACGCTGGAGTCTGCAGAAATAACCTGTGACTTTAGTAAATCTTTAGTGCCAGTGAAGACTATGCCAAGAACAAAGACATAAACAAAACGAGCTTCAGTAATCCCCCTAAAGAGGAAATTAAAAAAAAAAAGTAATAACAATTAATAAATAAATAAAACAGAAAGATGATATATTTACTAGTATCTATTTCATAGGTCAAAGATATTTCAAGGTGCAAGAGCTATGCAGTTCTTCCAAACAGGTTAAATTCTAATGCCAGTATTGCCCAATTTCATGAGAAAGTTTTCTTAAACACAAAACTCTAAAACTGGTTCATATTAAATTACAGCACCTCCAAATCAACTTTAGCAAAGAAAACAGCTTGTGCTAAAAACAAACCTAAAACATAAGAATAAAAATATATGCCAATTAATGTAACCAAAATAAATTTATGTTATTATTAGTCAAGGTCTAGATCCATAATTACATTCATATAAAGATGTTATTCATGCAGCATAATGAATTTTCCCAAAAATACTCCTTTAGAATGGTATGGAAACTTTATTTCAGAAATTAAAATGACTCAAAATCTACTATTCCCTTTAAGCTGCTCAGTGATTTTTCACAAATCATTCTCATAAACATGTTTCTTTTTAGCCAACCCAAAAGACAGTGACAGTATCTGAAGATCATTACTTCAGTCTGAAATTTCTGCATACTTCAGACATTTTTTTTACCTCTCATAGGGCTGTATGGATACACAGCATATATATATACCAGCACATATCTCCCTTGTAACTGTACACACTGCTCAGATCCCTAAGCAATGCCATTACAATGAAAAAAAAGAATGTTTTAAGTAGTAAGAGTGATTAGCATCTATGTTCATTGCACCTATAAATTCACTGGCCTCTTCATTTCCAGTTAGTCTGCTTCTGAAAAAAACACAACATTTTGCCCAAAATGATGACAAGGACAAGGACCAATAAGCTTAAAAACAGTGACCTGCTATTCCAGAAGTGCAAGACCCAAGGAACCAAGAAAGTGAAAGCAAATTTCCATCAGAATGCACTGATATTCTTATGTTTACTGGACAAAAATGTCACAGAATCACATTACTGTGAGATAAGCTGTAACAACAATCCAACGAACTCACCAAATGAGCATATTAAAAATTCTGTGGTTATAAGTCTATTCTTTTATCTTGCAAAAGATAAAAATACATATTTTCTACACACTTCCTCCATAATTTAATATACACTATCCTTTGGGATTTCTAGTGACTTTATAAATAAGCAGGTGAACAAACATTTCTCCTACAAAGTTAACATAATTCAGCAAGAAGGGAGGATGATTGAGTCATACATCTTAATAATGCATGTAGGATTAGACCACAACACTAAAAATAGTAAAAGCATAGTTGCATTTTGTGTAACTAGTGGAACTAGCTGACCACAGAAAAACATCACTAGTGAAAATTTCTAAAACTAAATTTCTCCTTTTACCATTAATTATTTTTTTCAGTCTTTGGAAAATTACCTTCCTTCTCACACAAAAGAACCAAGAAAAAAAGGCAAAACCATCACATGACAGTGATATGGCCTTCCTAAATCTGAATACAGTGCTTTGTTCTGTGGTTTAGCTTTCAAACCCATACCTAATGGACTATGGAAAGGGGCTTTACTCTTCCATTCCCTGAAACAGCAAGCCTTTGTAAAATCCCTGTAAGGCCCACTGGCCTCCTCCTCTTGTGGGAAAAAATAAAAACCAGTCAAGTTTATACAGTTCATGTGTTTCTGGCTAATGTAGAAATTAATTATCCTTTTTCAGCATCTCTCCTAATTCTGACGTAATTATTACTATGAAATATTCAAATATAGTCTTGCAACTTACAAGTAAAACTTTAGGAAATAGCCTTGGGTATTTATCACTATTAAATGAGCCAAGTGAAAACTGAAATTAACCCGTTGATGGAAATTTAAACTAAAAACCAGTTTCTCAGCAAATGCACAACTGTTATTTTGTTTGTGTTAGTATGGTATATACTCACCTCACTGCACAAACTATCATTTTTAAAATGAACTCTAAGGAAAAGAGAAGGCTAAATTACTTTCTTGCATTTTCTAGTTTAGAGGGTACCTTAGTATAAGCCATAGAAGATACAACACACTTCACTTGCCTCTACACCCTCATCCACCTCCCAGCAGTTGTCACATCCAGAGAAAAAAAAATCTTTTCCTCAGTAAAGGGTACAGAGAGGGGGTGTTCCAGAGCAAAGATTCTCCTTCTCACAGGAGAATATATTATTCATGAAAAATGCAGTGGCTGCCTACAGCTTATCCTTCCACAAGACTACCTCTACCTTGCACCTGGATCTGGAGCTATTCCATATTACGAATACAAACCTTCAGAGACATTTGAAAGAAAGCCCTGGTTTTGTTCCTAGTGGCATTTTAAAGAGACTTTTACCATTTATTACATCAGTTATCTAATAAAGAAGAGCTAGTATCACTACGCAATCAGCACATGAGGTAACATCTGAAATCTACTAAAATGTGTCTACCATCTTTTTTAACATGATGTATAGAATCATAGAGTCACCATGGTTGGAAAGAACCTCTAGGTTCATCAAGTCCAACCTTCCTCCCAGCATTTCCCCAATTACTAGACCACAGCCTCAAGTGCCACATCTACTCGTTTTTTTGAACACCTCCAGGGATGATGACTCCACCACCTCCCTGGGCAGCCCATTCCAGTGCCTAACCACTCTCTCAGGGAAGAAATTCTTCCTAATATCAAATCAAGACCTCCCTTGGCACAACTTGAGGCCATTTCCTTTCATCCTGTCCTTGGTGATCTGGGAGAAGACACCAACACCAGCCTCATTACAACCTCTTAGGTAGTTGTAGAGTCTCCTCTCAGTCTCCTCTTCTCCA
>NW_008609024.1:0-620 GCF_000691845.1 Merops nubicus
GCAAAAGGCAGATTTTGGGTTCAGAAGAGTGGATTTGAGATTCAAAAGGCAGCTGTGGGTTCAGAAAGGTGAATTTTGAATTCAAGAAGCAGATTTTAGGTTCAAAAGGCAGATTTTGAGTTCAGAAGGGTAGATTTGGGGTTCAAAGGCCAGATTTTGGGTTCAGAAGAGCGGATTTTGGGTTCAAAAGGCAGATTTTGAGTTCAAAAAGCAGATTTTGGGTTCAGAAGGGCGGCTTTTGGGTTCAAGGAGCAGAGTTTGGGGTTGAAACGATGAATTTTGGGTTCAGAAGGTAGATTTTGGGCTCAGAAGGGTAGATTTGGGGTTCAAAGGCCAGATTTTGGGTTCAGAAAAGTGTATTTTGAGTTCAAAGGGCAGATTTTGGGTTCAGAAAGGTGGATTTTGGGTTCGAGGGCCAGAGTTTGGGGTTGAAAGGATGAATTTTATGTTCAGAAGGGTGGATTTTGGGTTCAAATGCCAGATTTTGGGTACAGAAGAGCAGATTTTGGGTTCAAAAGGCAGATTTTGGGTTCAGAAAAGTAGATTTTGGGTTCAAAAGTCAGGTTTTGGGTTTAGAAGGGTGGATTTTGGGTTCATATATCAGACTTTCGGTTCATGGG
>NW_008609025.1:0-493 GCF_000691845.1 Merops nubicus
GGATCAGTTGCATTCCTTTAACAAATAATACAACAGGAATCCCTGTTCTTGCTGTGACACAGTATTTACTAGACTATAAAGAACTCTTCCTTGGGGAACAGTCCCCTGGTTTTGGAGAACTTTGTTTACTTGTGTGGTGAGTTCTGAGCACCTGGGTCAGCTTATTGCACTTCAGCCTCATACTTCCTCTCAGACTTCTCTGGTGTCCTTCAGAGCAGATGCAAGAATCCTCTTGCCCTTTGGAAATGTTTTATTCAGTGTGTGATTTGTTTGGTTTTCATGTTCATGGCTACACAGTAATTCTTCAGGTAGAAGTTCTCTCAGGCTGGGTCTGGGTTTTGTTCCTGTTTATCTTCTGGCTGTGAGCTGCATTGATTAGGTGTTCCTAAGATGGCCTCAACTGTGTGCCAAAAATATAAAAACCAAGAGCTGTGCAGCTGAAACTCACAGAACTTCCACGCTTTCCTGAGAAAGCTGTTTCTAGCATATCTTG
>NW_008609026.1:0-14809 GCF_000691845.1 Merops nubicus
CTATGATTCTATGATCCTTTTGTTTTTCCCCCCTGTCGTGCCTGGCCAGGTACGAAGAAGCCACCAACGAGCTCGTTAACGAGGAGCTGGGCATCGCGTACCCCATCATCGACGGCATCCCGAACATGATCCCGGAGGCCGCCAGGACGACTCGCAAGGAGGCCCCAGCCGAGGGCTCCAAGCAGCCCTGAGGTCTCGGCAGCCGCAGGCGTGACCCTGGGGGGATGGCCGGCGGAGGCGTGCTCCCCTCGCTGCCCACCCTGACTGTCCTTGTCCCCCTCCTGTCCCTAGCGGGTTTGTTCTACTCGGCCAGCGTGGACGACACCTTCCCACAGGGCTGCACCAGCACAAACAGCTTGTGCTTCTACAGTCTCCTCCTTCCTCTTACAATACCAGTGTATGTCTTCTTCCACCTATGGACCTGGATGGGGATTAAGCTTTTTAGGCACAACTAGCGTGGTGTGTCAGCCTGACCCCTGGACTTCTCTTCAAGCAGTGCAGCTTACTTAAATCTCATCAGGTACTGCAGTTGGTTGGAGAGAGTTCCCTTCTGGCACCAGTGATGGCCATCATTTTCTTGGTAGTATCTGGAACTGTATGAAGTCCTCTGCAGCAACCTATTAATTAATTCTAAAGCAGATAAAGGGGAGGAATAACAAGCACTAATTCCTTCTAGCCTATCCCAAGAACAAATGTTGTGCATTTGTAGTGGCACTAATAAAAATCCAATAGTGATGATCGCTTTTACAAGGAAGAACTGCACCCTGACCAAAATCATTGATCTTAAATAAAAAGTAATGACAACGTGCAGCACTTGAATCTCTCTTTGAATTACAGCCCTTGGTTTTGTTTTGAACTGAGCTGTGTATTGAAATGGATTTGTCTTGCTGTCAGAAGAACATAAATTAAGCTGATGTTGAGTTACAAAACTTGAGTTACATTAAGAAATTTACTTGGGTGATACCTGTGTCTGTCTGTTCAGTAGCTGCATGCTTCCTGTTTTTATTTTTAGGAAAAATAAGGGGAAAAGGCAGTGCTGCAGAAAAAATGTGCATTTGGGTGTGTTGTTAGAACGGCCTCCAATATATTCCAGTGTCTGCTTAGGAGATCTGTGTCCTTGGACTATTTGTTAAATGTGTCCAAGTGCCCAAGTTTGGTAGCCAGCCTAGGTCATCTTTGTTCATGAGGCATTTCCTGACAGGTCAGAGGAAAAGTAACTCCCAGCAGAGCCCAGGATTTGGTAGCCAAGCTGGCAGCTACAAATGCTGTTCAAGTACGTGGAGTATCTTTTCCCCCTTAGCACTGTCTCCTCTTTGATACAGAGGGAACAGAAGATACTTCTTCTAAATACTTCAACCTTTCCTGTTCTCATTTACAGCAACATTAGAGAAGGAGGTGGCAGACCACTATGAGGGTGTCAAGTGCCAAGTTCTCAGTACAGTCTCCCAAAACACCTCAACAGGACCCGGCGAGGAAGGGGACAAGTTAATGCTATGATCATCCATTGCAAAGGCTGGGGGGGTTTTATGTTTTGCTACAGGGTGGTTTCAATTTGCAACACAGACCTGTGATGTCCTTTACCTGCTGAAAAATGCAGAAATGGAGCACTGGTGTGACCCTAACAACGCAGTCATAGACTAGAACCCTAGAATCACTAAGGTTGGAAAAGACCTCTAAGATTTTCAAGTCCAACCATCAACCCAACGCTACCATGAACACTAAACCATATCCTGAAGTATCATATCCACGTGTTTTTTGAACCCCTTCAGGGATGGTGACTCCACCACCTCCCTGTTCCAAGGCCTCATCACTCATTCAGTAAATAAATTCTTCCTAATATCCAATCTAAACCTCCCCTGATGCAATTTAAGCCCATTTCCTCTCATCCTACCAGTAGTTAGTTGGAAGATGAGACCGACTTCCACCTCATTCCAACCTTTCAGGCAGCTGGAGAGAGAGTTCCTTCCAAGTCAGCCTCCTCTTCTCCAGTCAAGGTGATGGGGCTGCTGCCAGGCAGATGATGCTGTGATGCAGAGTGTGAAAGGCTGTGCCTGCAGCAGCTTCTGGGTGGCCAGAAGGCTGACTTGGAAGGCACCAAAACTGGGTAATAGGGCACTGAGGTGGGCAGCTCCTGCTGCACGGGCGTGGTGCCAGACTCTGATGGCCCTTGTGTCCATGAGGGGTACAACACATGGTCCCTGAGCTGGGGTCTGCTCTGGGCAGGTGCCCTGTTCCCAGGTCAGACATCTCATGGCTTTTGCAGGGCAGGGTTAGCTTTGCAATACCTGAAGAAAACAGAGCTGCCACAGCCTCTGGGTTTGTGTGGAAACCCCAGACTAAGCCATGTGGAGACAGCAGCAGTATCATCAGCAGTTCATCTCTCTTGCTGACACGACCCTTCCTCTCCCTTTGGGCAGCACCTCCATGAGAGAAGCAGCTGCTGAGGCTGTCACTTGACAGCCTCTAAGCTTGGCTCCCCAGCCACTGAATTTTTCACCTACAGCAAACTAGCCTTGAGCCTTTAACATCAGTGGAGCAACAACAGTAATGGACTTTGCCAATTACCAGCTTCCTGAGCAATCCTATTGCATTACCTCAAAGCAACTTCACAGTAAATAGCACTGCCTCTTGCATTTAACTTAGAGCAACAAAGCCTGATAGCTACCTCAGATAAGAATTTAAGGTACTGCCCTCCAGACTTACTCTACATCCCCAGTGGAACATGTTTTATAATAATTCAATGAGTAGTTGTTTTGTTGTACACTCAGTGAATACTGAAACCTTTCTACCAGTACTTCAGTAACACCAAAAGCCAAAGAACACTGCAGCAAGATATTCAGAGCAAAAAAATAATACAATTTGGTATCTTACCATTAAGAACTTCCTGAATTGCTGGGTTGGTGCATTATTTAAATGGGTCCATATGTCTTCCAGAAGGCACTGTCTTCTGACAGGAAAAAACCATTCTTCCTGCTGCATGAGGATTAAGTGTATTTGAAGATGAAATATCAGTCTGTTAGCAGTGTGTTTATCTCTTCTCAATTTTAAAAAATATTGGCCACACTTACACCATAGCCAGACAGAGTCTCACACTCTATATTATGAGTGATGATCTTGTCCAGCATGTCAAATATGCATGGATATTGGGTCAGCGTCTGTAGGGCCATCTGAAAGGAGAAGAAAGAAAAAAGCATGCTGATTTCTCCTGCAAAATCAGAGTTTGGGGCTACACGTGCAGACTGAACTGCCAGTTTGTACCCTGGCAAATTCTTGCCTCTCTCAAACATGCTTTTGTTGTGTACACCACGTTGCAAATCCTGATAAAGGCTCCTGCTGACTAGGCCAACTTGTTGTGGAATGAGTGATTTAGATGACTTAAATAACCACTGTCAAAGGCATTAGCAAGAATGATTTGTATATGATGTTGTGAAAGTGCAACTTCAGAAAGTTCAGTGACAAGGTTTACTCTATTACTTACTACATGGAAGAAACACACAAAGGAAAATTGAGTTAGAATCAAGCTAGAATGATTTACACAGAGTTCAGAGAAGTAAAAGGGTAAGGGACACCTTCCCACTGTGTCACGAGGTTCAGAGTGGACCCCCTTGCTTTCTAGACTCCTGATGGAGCTCAGGTGTGGCCAGGTCCAATCTTAGTCTCAGAATTGGACAATGGTTTATGTCTAATGGAATTAATACAGATGCTGAGGTAAACCTCCCATTGAGGGAACCACCAACAGAAGCATGCTTTCTTAAAGCAGCTTCTAAGCACTTCTGTGAGTGGGAGATCCTGACAGAGAGGCATCTGAACTGTCTGTGCAGGCAGACACTTGTGTTAGAGTGCCCCAAGAGAAAAACAGAGAAAACAATTTTAATAGCTTCCTCTATAATTCAGCTAACCCAAAATATAGAGTAGAAATGTCCTGGATACCCAGGCATAATATTAAACCTGTTGGGTTTATTATCTATAATACTGAAAGTAGATATTGGCATACAAAATAATCTACTTCAAAGTGTTACATCTCCTGTCTGCTAAGGCAGCAGCTTCAGGTAACCACATCTTTGCATTTTGATTCTATACTGTTTCTCAAACCTCCTCCTCTTCTCTGGTTAATTGGTACAGAACTGGTACATTACCAGATGAAAGCTTCTGAAAGAATTAGGCAGTTGCCTTCTGAATTCCACCCAAGTTGCCAGAAAACTGTTTGGTTTTGGTTTTTTTTGCTTTTTTTAATTTTTTGCCTCAGGAAGCCCCTACTATCCACATTTCCATTTCATGCTGCTTCCTGTGACAGCAGTTGCTCTTGGTAGATGATTTTCACTCCTTCATGTCATCAAGAAACGAACCATGTCATAGATTATCTCTTGTTCCACGGCTTTGTTTTTAGAGGCATGTAAATTGAAATGCTCAATCCTGTTTCTACATAAAAGTTTAAAAAGACATCACAATTTATCTGTTAATTAATCATAATAAAATCCAGAATAACAGGGAGTATAGTAACCATCCCTCATGGTGCTATTTCACACTGATCACCAGTTCAAAGCAAACAGAGCTGCTTAAGGTGCTGGAGGACAGCTCCCACTCAGGAGAAGCACTATTGTAATCTGCTAAAAAAATTGGGATGGTAAATGGCTTGCATAATTTAGAACAGCCTTAGGACTAGGTAAACTGCATTGCCCTTGAGATGTCTTTGGACTAGAGTCTAGAGCTGACTTCCATATCTATCAACTCATTTAAATAAAACAGAAAAAGAACCCACCCTTGTACTGCTGATAAGATTTTGTACTTACCTTTGCTGCATCAAACAACCAAGAAAAATCAATAATCACTTTCACTTGAGTCACATGGAAGTTGTTTTCTTCTACTCTGAAACCAGTTCTGGCGTTCACCTGCATTGATACACACAGTATGAAAAGGGGTGTCAGCAGATCTTAGGAGCTATGCATCTGTGTGGCAGGACAGGACTAAGGAATAACAGGGCTTTCTGCAGAAAGAGCTCTGAGACCTTAACAGGACTCCATCAGGAAGTGCAGGTTTCACTTTGAGTCCTTCACATTGCAGGGCAATCTGAAGTTCCCTGTTCACTTTCATACCTGTTGCCTGGCAAAGATATGGTTTTGGGGGAGAACAGTGAACCTGTAAAGCTCCTGATGATGTAACCACTTAGGAAGGAGCAGATCTCTTGAACTTTTGAGTTAATTTATCTGGATAAATACAGAGCCATAAATAAACTTTGAGGCCCAAATCTACATCCTCAGCCAAAAGGATATTCGATTCTGAGCAAAATTTAACAACTCTCTCTAATTCATACCGAGTGCATGCTTGAGCTCTTGATTTTGCCAAAGTTTGAACATCTCAGCTGGAGAAAGGCTGGTTGTCGAGAAGAATAGTTATTGCCCTCTTTCTTCCCTTGCAGTGAAAGATGCTCCAATTCCACTGTCCAAGAAAATTTCTCAGGTAACAGACTTAAAGCATCATGCAGCGCTACTGTGGCAGCCACCATGTGCCAACCAAGTGGGTTGTCTTTTAAATGCTGTGAGCAGTTACTGAGGTGAGGGATCTCACCAGCAGAGAGGGCAATCACATGCTATATAATGGGCACCACATCCATAGCTCTGTATGCATCAAAGCATGCACTCCTCACACCACTGAAAGCATCCCTCGCCCTGCCAGGGGCTATAACATCCTCCAGCTCTTCATTTCTACAGAGGGTGAGCCAGGCACAACTCAAAGCAGGATTCCTTCAAAGCTATGCTGGTGCAGAGCCAAAAGAGACAAAAAAGTGAAAAAGCTCCATGTGTAGAAAGGAAACCCAAGTTTCCCAAGTAAAAAGGATTAAAATCCTCTAACTCATACTGATACGTCTTGTCCGATCAGGATCCAAACACGTTCTCACCTGGTAAAGAATCTGCAGCATTTTCAGAGTCGCTGCTTCATGTGGATCAAAGGAATTTCTTTGCCACCTTCTGATTTGCATGATGAATTGGGATAGGGTGTTCTGTAAAACCCTCTGATACAGAATGACCAGCCGCTTGAAAATGGATGTTTCTAGATTTGCCCACAGGCACTCTGTAAAGAAAACAGCTAGGGAAGTATCTGTCACAGGTAACATGCAAATAACTGCAATTTGTGGATGAAGACACATTTTCTCTCTCTATCAGATTAACTAAATTCAAAAAAAATGCTTAATTTTGCACTACAAAAATGAGTAAAACTCAGACTGAGATGATCTTTTTCTCTTATGTCTTGCTGTGTGGTCCCCATATTTCTACTCCTACCAAAAGCATTTCTTCCAGGCTGAACTCTGGAACAAATTAGGGCAGTAATACTAACTTGTGCTCTGCAGCCAAAACTGACCACATATTTAAAGAATTCAGTTTTACCGTCACAAAACCCTACCAAGAGTTTGCAGGTCCTTTGGCTGAAGCTTCATGATGGAATGTGCTAGCAGTCTGAGAGAACAGTAAGAGCTGTTATCCTCTCCCTGCAGAAGGAATGGCAAGATCAAGTAGACTCTGAAATTTTCAGGTGAGATGGGAGAGGAAGACAATGATGGCAGTAAATTCTCAATCTCCTTTTGCACCTTTAGAGGGAAAAAAAAAGTGACAAGGCTTAAAAATGCAATGAAGTTTTTTGCCAAAATCATTTATGAATTAGGTTGGCACAAGATTCCCAAATTTCATGCACAAATCCAGAACTCTTCAGTATCTGCGTAGTGAGAATCCTTGTATCTAACCCTTACCTCCTGAAAGACTTCTGGGCTCCTGCTGATCTTCTCATAAAAACGTTGCACTTCTGACATGTCTACACCAGAGACATCTTTGGAAGTTTTGAAATGTTTGCCTCTGTCACAAAGGAAAAACAGAATGCCAGATGATGTGAGAGGCTGGATTTTGTTACTGACTGAAAAATGAAGCGTTCTAACATCAGAAAATACTTGGAAAGTTCATCCCTGACTCCAGAAGGCATAATTACATCTGTTCTAAGAAGATATGCTCACTGTGGTGTGACCTGATTAATACCCTGTCCTTCCTCTCTTGTGTAGCTATGCACAGTTACTGGTAGGCCACCTGTATTTCACCCTTCACTGCTGGGAAGAGCTACTATGGATCCTTTGGGAAGTGTAATACTGCCTTAAAGGATTATCATCATCTGCCAAATGTCACTGTGGGATAATCTGCTAGAATGTGAGCTTCTAAGACAAGTTGCAATAGGACTGGGGAGATAAAAACTTAATTTTAACTTTAGCTTTGAGAAATACAGACTTGCTTCTTGCAAATTCATATATGATTAATCTTCTTTAAACCTATGTGGGCTAAAATAACATTTCCTGGTCAGCTTACATGCAGCCACTATATTCTGTTATGCCTAAGTCAGCACACACTACCTTTTCTCCAGGAAGCTTCCATTGATGCAAGCCTCAGATGAAAAGACCAGTCTAATATTCCTGTTAGTAGAAAAACAAACCCAAGTCAATCCTTTCAACACGAGTAGCAACCTCAGGTTTTTAATTCTGAAAGAACAAAGCCCGTGTGTACAAGCATGTCTGCACTTGGCCACATAAAGCTTTTCCTGGCACCACTGTACTGAGAGCACTGCAGAAGACATTGTATTCCAAGAGTTAGTGATCTTTGGCAAGCCACCTCTGCTCTCTTGGGCCTTGTGAGGGAACTTGCTCAAGGGCCCCACGCCAGCCTGTGCAGCTTGCTGGTGGGAGATATGATGGTCTCCCGACAGGTTGGGACATGATCTGAGGAGGAACCCCACCACAGATGGGATCTTTGTAGCACACTGAGAGAAAACCACCAGGGTATCCCATTTGCTGCTGCACAAAAGCTGGGTTCCCAGCATCTGAAGAGATATGAGAGTTACTCACTACCTGTATTCCTGGTTCTATTCTTATTAAAGCAGCTGTTTTGTCATGCAGTTTGCTGTCAGGACCCTCCTGTTGAGATCTGGGAAGAACTGTCTCTCTCACCCTCTCAACAGCTGCTTTCCATATGCTCCAAACCATACTAGAAGTGGTCAGGGAAACATTTAGATCCAAATTAACCAAGATTTTTAAATGTTTAGAATCAGCAGCTGGAGTCAGAATTGCCCAAAGAAAAGAGCCTCCCCATGTAAGGTCTGAAAAAAGACTCCGTA
The DNA here is from genome assembly GCF_000691845.1 of Merops nubicus. Classification (NCBI taxonomy): domain Eukaryota; kingdom Metazoa; phylum Chordata; class Aves; order Coraciiformes; family Meropidae; genus Merops; species Merops nubicus. The sequence continues at coordinate 8,146 of NW_008609026.1, forward strand.
ATCATAATTCTCAACTAGAAGTATAAGGCTTCCCACAGCAGGATATACTTAATGCTTTTGAAAAGGGGTAACTAAAGAAGGGATCATTAAGTTTTAAATGCTGACACACACAAAACATTCCAGTTTGGGTACTCTGAATTCTTATTTTTGCAAAAGGCCTCCGTCTGCAGAGCAAATCTTTCACTGATTTAACTTGTCAGCTCTTCCTCAACTTAAGGACCATTCTGTGTAAGAAGAGGAGGACAGGCTTCTGAAGCCAGGCAGTAAGTCCACTCAGTTCCTGCCAAAGAGTCATCAAAGGGCTGTGGCTTATCAACATCTCTTTTTTTCTGTATAAAACCTAAGTAAGAAGTGCTGGTTCAAGATTTTGTCTCAGCTAAATTCTTGAACATCAGTTCCTATGATAGTCTCCAAAGAAGAATATTTTTTAGAGAAAATCATGTATTGGGGGGAAAAAAAGACCCAGCAATTTTCTGACTTACTTTTTTATCCTCTCCCAATGTTGTGACCTGGAATTTGAAATCCATGCATCCACTTCCTTATCACTCAGAGTGGCAATTCCATTCAAATAGCAATTCTGTGTGGCCTACATTAAAATATTGACAAGGTTACAGGTCTGTTACAAGGTTACAAGGTACTGGCAGATGGGATTCTGTTTTTCAGGCCAATCATTACAAGATTTCAGCCCAAGTATGAGTAAATTAATGGTCACCCAGCAGGATCCAGGATGTATTAATCATAGAACAGATACATCGTTGCAATACAAGTTAGTTTCTCAGTAAGCATGGAGAGAACTACAAGAGACATACCCCGACTTAAAGCAGTAAAAGCAGGATGGAAAACCCAAAAGTTTTCAGCAGAAATGTGAACAAATGTAAAATTAGAAGCCATGATCAAATATGCAAGTACCTTGTTGTTCTTGTGAAGGACAATACTTCGGTTTCCTCCTGCAATAATTTCAATCACATTCTGTGACTTTTTTTTTTCTGTGAAGGAGTAAAAAGATTTTCAAAGGAACATTTTAAGAGAGTCATTATCTTCAGAGAGTTCAGTGCACACGTGGAATGGTAAAAAAAAATCCCTCAGTTAGTGGCTGAATGCCTAGAAGTTGATTCTATGAGTCTATTACCCATGACAGTAAGTCAAGCAGTAAAGAGAATTATTAAAACTGCTAGAATGTGTTGGGATGACCAAGCAAGCATGACACACAACATTAGCCTCTCAATGTAAACATGAAATCAAGGAAGCAAATATCTCCCTGGAAGAAATAAATACAGACTGTACACATCTGCAATGATCATTACCCTGACAAGATTTTCTGGTATTCAGTGGTAAATTGATAGGAAGTGGTATCAACTGATTTGGCTTTCTCTCATCTCCCAGATCTCCTTCATCAGAACCAAACGAATAGACTTTGTCCAAGGAGGGAACATAGACCAGGGTGTGTTGCCTGCTCAGAAAAAGAAAAACAGTCATAACAAGCTAATATCAGTGGGCTAGTCAGAATAGAATTTACAGATCTTTTTTCAGAGTGGATAGCTGAGGGTTGTCTTTAAAGTCCTGACAGACCAGCTATAGAATTTGTTTAGGCAAAATCTTAGGACCCTTCCTTGCATACACATTCAGCAATAAAGAAAGATATGGACTCAAATTTCCTATACTACCCTCTAATATTTGTGATTTACCCTGGTTCCACATACAAAAATAATGTGTTATGCTTTGCTAGCTTCATGTCCTTCCATTTTTTTTCAAGTGCAACTTCTATGCTGATGAACCTGATACAAAGCACAGGAAAGCTGAGAGAAGATTTTTCTGGCCCAATTCCAGAAAGGCAGAATGAACTCGGGCAGCTATTACCACTCTTCTGTTCTTTCTAAGCACCCATCAGCTTGTCAAAATGGACAAGAACTCTGTGACTTTCCTAACACAGGCTTTAGACAGTCTTTTGCCTTTGGAACACAGCACACCCTTCATTTCTCAAAAGAGAAAAAAACCTAAGGGCTTCTGGTATTTTCTGTAGCCCTCTCACTCTGCTTGGCATGGGCTGAGGGTGCTGCTTTCACAGTGGCTGTGGCAGGAGGGTGGCTTACACTTGAAGAGTGGATGATATTCTGACAGTGCTGACCTACTGGGATATAGGGATTTGAACATCTTGGTGACTCCCCTTCCTACTGTTCTTCCTCAAGAGTTAGTTATTCCCCTAAAAGCTTGACCTAAGAAGGCATGTTATGGATCGTTTCCCACCTGCCGCAGGCAATCTGTGAAACTCTAGCTCCCCACAGCTCAGCCACCACACGAGGCATGAGTTCATTCCGAGTGGAGTTGTGACCAAGCTGGCCAGCCCCTCCAGCTCCAAAGGTGCACACCATCCCCTCCTTGAAGACAAAGAAGCAAACAACAGGATCGCTGCATTATTAACAGCACTCAAATGGTCACCACGGAGACTGAGAGCCAGCAAGACACTGTGTGTTTTATGGGTCATGATTCAAAACATCCCTTATTCACACAAGGAGGGTTCACTTTGCATCCGAGCCTAATTTTACACTGCAATGTCCAAACCATTTAACTCCTGAGAAAAGCAGTTTAAAACCTAATTCCCTGTTGTTTAAGGATTTCACTTGTAGGAGTAAACCCTAGTGGATTAGCTATTGTTCACATTTTCTGAAGTCCCCAACGTGCTAGAACAAAATAAAATACTTTCAAAAAGTACTGAGGGTTGAACCTCTTTGCCCCATGATTGCCCTTGAGCACCTCCCTGCAAAAATTTACAGGCAGGTGTCAGAAATCTGAGACAAGGCCAGTTTTCCCAACAGCTTAGTTAGGATCTCTCATGGATCATCTTCAGACTCGGATGGAAGCAGGTGTTGACCATCCACGCTGAGTTTTAGCAGCATAAGCTTTGTCCCAGGGCAAGGTCTCAGATGCTGACTCTCCATTTCTGACTCACCCTGGAGAGAACTGCAGTATGATCAGCCCCACATGAGATAAATACAATCTGCCAGTGCTCTAATGCTCCAACATGTGATGGACAGCCCCTGTCTGGAAAGAAGACAGCAATGCTAAAGTGAAAGAGTACTGAGGGGTCCCACGCAAAGATTTAGAAAGTAGGGGGTGTTAGAGCTTTTCAGTTCTCTCTTACGGCCATTGATGTATTTACTACCTGGTTTTGAGTTGTTTTCTACCCTCCACTATAACATAAGTTCATTTGCTTTTGACGTAGAACAAAACACAGCACTTTCACAGCTGCTTGTCAAAAGGGACTTGGGTGGGTTCAAAACATCTGACTCTCAAAGCTGTGGACTCATTTGGGTCCTGCTGATGTCTGGTTCTGTCTGGCTAAGGCAACTCTGCTCTAGCCTTCTAGGTTTGAAGACAACGGGTGATTTTAATTCTTCCCTCACCTTCTGTTTACAGAGAATTAAAGAAGGGAAAGTGGTAAAAAAATAAATTTCCTTCATGCAAGACTGCCTGGAGAGAGAATGGGAGTAGAAAGGGACCTCTGAGATATCATTTTAAGAGCTCATGCTATCCAGTTGGCCACATAAAATGATTGGAAGTTCTCTGTAGAAATACAAGCCCTAAATCCCTTGTCTCTTCATGCCTTTCCTGGTCAGGATACAATAGCGTGGAAACAAGTAACTTGTCCAGATACACTTTCTTCAAAAGATTTTACTGTCCACTGCTGCTCCAAAGGGGCTTGACAATCAGGAGCAACTCCTGTGTCTGCAGTAAGCTCGCTGACCAGGAAAACACCTCTGCTACTTCTGTCCTCCTTTACCTTCTGTGTCTCCGAGTCCCAGCTGTCCAAAATGGTTCTTTCCCCAGGAGTACACAGCTCCAGAGAGCGACACGGCGGCACTGTGAGCTCCTCCCGCCGCGATCTGAGCCAGCGCGACGCCCTTCAGCCTTTCCACCAGCTGTGGCTGGGGGATGAGTGTGGTTCGGCTGCCCACTCCAAGCTGTCCACGGGTGTTCTGGCCCCAGGCGAAGAGCTTACCTCCTTCACATACAGAACAGAATAAAACAGCTCAACCTCACTGCTTCCCCTGAGTCTTTGGGCTTTGGGAATGGGAGCAAAAATCAGTGCTGTGTTCAGAGATCTAGGTGCAAGGCGAGACCATCAGCAGCAACCACATCTCCCTGTTTGCTTCTGATCTCTGATGAGCTTCTGAGCTCTCTCACCATGCTGCCCGTGTCACTCAGCACAGCAACAGTGAAGGCAGGGTGTTTCCACCTCTAAAGCCACACTTGCAAGAAGTTTCCAACCAGAGAGGTGCTGCAGCTTAAGAAGGAGCAGGCGTGGTGACTGCAGAGTGGGGCGGCCACATCTGCTCTCCACAACACACGTTTGTGGAGAGGTGGCTCTCAGGAACTGGACAGAGAGAGCTGCAGGCCCCTGGGTGCTGGGAGCAAAGGGTAATGGTGACAGCCAACAAACTTGGTACACCCCATTCATTAGTCTCTAATGATGTCACCAGCTACTGGGAGGAGTTCAGACATTCCCTTCTGAGAGCAAGCCTACCATAATGTGACTCCCTTTTGGAAGAGAAGTGTGCATAAAAGAGACTACCTCTTGTCAGTGCCATGGCGTGCTGGTTCCCACATGCTATTTGAACAATTTCTTGGTTTTCTAGCTCTTTCACCAGCCTATAAAAATAAGTGAAAAACAAACAAACAAATAGATCAAAATAGTTGGATACTGTACCATGAGACAATGTAAAGAAAGATGATCCTCTGCTCAACAAGGCCTAGAACATTTAGTGAGAGTTACATGCAGAAAAATAGACCACTGCTATGTTGATTCAGCCAGCTCTTATACTGCAGCTGGGTAACTGATTCAACTCTGGTTTGCACCACGGCAAGCTGGAAAAGAATCAGGCTCAGCCTTGGACAAGCTAACAGAAAATGACACAGCAAACTGCTGTGCCATTTTTAGAGCATGGTTACCATAACAGCTTAATCAGGAGGTGGCAATGTGCTTGGCTCTTTCACCTGCAGTTTTTCCAAGCCATGTGTGGTTTGCAAGTCATCTGCATTACTCTGGTATGTGCTAGTAAGTATCCTTACTAAGGTTCAAAGAAATGTGCCTCATTTGCCTCCCAAGCAGCTCAGATCTTGGTATTATCTCTCAAAATCAGAGAGCACGCCTTGCTGGGTTAAAAAAGAAGATAAACTTTTGGGTACAAGGGCTGTATGTGTTCCAGTTCCTTCTCTACAACAGGAACATGCCTCAGTCTCTTGGATGTCACCTGTAGGAAAAGTGGGCCACATTTTCTGACCGTTACCATCCATACCTCCACCCCATGAAAGTTTCTTACCTTGTCTTAGAGCAGTCACCTGAAGCTGTAGCCCAGTGTTCAGAAAGCTTCCCATCAGGGGAGAGAATGAGCCCATGCGTTGCATCGTGGTTTGAGCACTGAACCTTCTCATTCCTCTGCGACTGCCTGTGCTCTGCAGAACAAATACAGGTAGGCACGATGCTCACGCTAAGACATCTGAATCAGGCTTCTGAATCACCTCAGCCCCCTCCCCAAGATCTCTGTGTGCTACTGCTTTCACCAAGAGACTGTACTCCTCAGGAAACAGTGAGACAGGTGTGTATGACTTATTTTCTCAGGCTCCTTGGAATTTTAGTGTCCTACCCACTGCTTGGTTTCATGCCAGATAAGTCTCCTGGATAGCACTAAAAGACGCTTCTCCATCAGCCACCACCTCCCACAACAATCAGAGAAACATCAGCAAAGGCATAGTCTGTTTCTTTTGCACAGCTGTGGAGAGTGTCCTGGAGAGATAAAGCACTTCCTGAGGTATCCGACTGCACCTCATTTGTCACAGCCTTGGCGATGGGGTGCTTTGAAGTCAAGTTACAAGACACTGGAGAAGCAATGATGGAAAATTCACACGTTGCCTATTTCCAGCAGGACAAAGTCCATTCCTGTCTGCAGCTGAGGGGCTGCAGGTGCTTTCCTGACCCTGAGGCACCAGACCTACACAGTACTGGCGTGTGGTCCTACTGCAGCACAAGTGTCTGAGAGCGAGGATGCCCAAGTGTGAAAGGTGGTCATCAGTAAAGCCTTCCCTGATATACCTAACACCTCTGAAGACTCATTGCCCGCCCTTCTCACACCTCCCCAGCTTAATCACAACATACAACCTGAGAGGAAAATTCACGTTCATTTTCTGGTACAGAGTCATAAAATGGTTTGGACTGGAAGGGACTTTAAGGATCATCTAGTTCCAACCCTTCTGCCACGGTCAGAGACACCTCCCACGAGACCAGGTTGCTCAAAGCCCCACCCAGCCTGGCGTTGAACGCTTCCAGAGAGGAGGAACACACAATTTTCCTGGGCAACCTGTTCCAGTGTCACCCCTTCACAGCAAAGAATTTCTTCCTACTATCTAAACTAAATCTATTCTCTTTCAGCTTAAAACCGTTACCCTGTGTTCTGGCACTACATTCCCTGTTGAAGAGTCCCTCCCCATCTTTCCTTTTAAGTACAGGCAGGGTGCTAGAAGGTCTCCCCGGAGCCCTCTCTTCTCCAGGCTAAACAACCCTATTCTCTGAGCCTGTCCGCTCAGGGGGGGTGCTCCTGCCCCCTCCCTGACCATCTCCGCGGCCCTTCTCTGGACCCATTCCAACAGCTCCACGGCTTCCTCACGCACG
>NW_008609027.1:0-9108 GCF_000691845.1 Merops nubicus
TCCAACCTAAATGATTATATGATTCTAACAGTCTGGACTCCTGTTCTTCTGAAGCAGCAGGTAGAGGTGTGGGATGTCTTTGGACACCTAAACAACCACTAGATTTATTATTTTAGGCACCATTATCCTTTGAAGTGACTTACCTGGAAAAAGTTGCTGCCTTATATTAGTAGTAGCAGGATCATTACAGTAACAGATGACCTCTAGAGGTCCCTTCCAGCCTAGAACATTCTATGATAACATATCATCCCCATTCAGAGCTATACTTAAAATAGAGTTTTGGTAAAGCTTTTGTCTTATTTTAGTTTGTTTGACTTCAGTGAAGTATAGTTTTATATTCATTTTCATATCCTGCATCCATCAATACAGTACATCTGTAGAAATACCATTTTTAAATGAAGAAGAGGCATTACATTACCCATACAAATAAATATAATAGCTTTTGCTGTCTCCACTGACAATGCTGAGAATTCCAAGTTTTCTGAGGATAAACTGATTAAGCGGGTGCCAGAAAATATATCTCCTGTAGTCTGAAAAAATATTTCTTTCTTTGCTTATTTTAGTTACTTGGCTTTAGATTCCCCACTGAAAAAAAAAGAAACCTCTACAACATGTATGACAGCAGTGATGGACACAGGAGAAAGCAACAGTGTTCTGCAATTGCTGAGCCACTCACTACTGTGAAATAATTCCCTCCAGCAAGCTGTATGACAGGCAACACACCTGCAACAGGTCGAACAACACAAGTGATGCAATGGTGTAAGGCTCTGACCACAGAGGGGTGCACATTCTTTGGCACCTGTCAAATGCAGTTCTTATACCACAGCTATCAGCTGTGCCTGGCACACGGAACCTAGTAGCAGGAGAGGAGCTGTTGCACATGAATTCATCATCTCTCCTCCCAGGCTACTTATGCAACATGTTGGTTTTCACACCATTTTTATACAACTACGCACATAGTATCCATTCTGCTGTATGTATGCAACCAGTTCATTATCTTTTGTGTATGTTATAAAGGCTAAAACTTCAAGAAAATCCCCCTGGAACCAGTGCTGATCTGCATAGTTCCTTACTGATTCCATAGGTGAGCAAGTCAGTGTGTCTTCTCAACAGGAAGTCTTGCTCCTTTACTGTTATCTCCTTAGTTTTATCAGGTAGAAGAAAAATATTGCTCTGTAATTGTAGTGCTTTCCTCCTCCTTTTCTATATGTAAGAGCAGAATTTTTTTTTATTCTTAAACAATAAAACTCAAGAAAAAAAATATAGTCTGTTGATAAATAAGATGATGTAGCTACCAAAGCCTAGAAAAAGCAAAACTGATCATCATGAAAACAGTAAAAGTTAATGTTGTAGAGCTCAGTAAGGGAAGATGGAATTCAGCTTTGAGACAAGACAGAGGCACCAAGATTTTCCCCAGAAAAGCAAGCACACACCTTGAATGCTAAAGAAGGAAGCTACCACAATCCAGTGACAACATTACACTCAAAATTAGACAAACTTGTACAGTTCCCGTGTTCTTTGTTTTATTGTGGTTTTGTTGTTGTTTTTTTTTTTTTTTTCGTTTGTTTGTTTTTTTGGGGTTTTTTGTTTGTTTGTTTGGGTTTTTTTTTTATATATATTGGGCTATAAAACTGAGTAATACTAGAGCCAACCCAAAGTAACCTATTATATTATGCTGGTTTTGAGAAAACTTCTTTGGATTGCAACCTTTGACAAACAAACTTGAGTTGACAACCAAACTAGTTTTGCAAGGTTATTAGATTTTACCTTACAGTTCTTTTTGTTTTTAAAATACACATCCCACATAACCATTGAAGCTTAGCTTACTCTGGAGAAAAAAAAAAAGAGCTAAATAAAACACATGCCTCTGCCTTTTAACAAATGTCTTATAAATTATTTGCTTCCTTCTTGTTTATAAATACCTTATTTCCTTTCAATCAAATTAAAAAAAAAAATCTTATTTTAAGAGGACTGCTTAAGAGTACACAGGAAAATAATATAGTATATGTGAAGTAAAAAACTTGGTAAAATATGGGTTCAGATTTTCTGTCATACATCTGCAGTCTTAGAGTCTCAAGCATCTTGAAATTCAGAGTTCAAAGCTTTTCAGATGAGAGTCAGCTTTTTAGAGAATCATGACCGTGCCCCACTTAGAGCTCAACTTTGAGCATGGAAGTAGAGAGCAGAAGCACGTGTGCTGACTGTGCAAAGGTGAAGTTTACTTGTGTTGACCTTAGAAACTCTATCCATCTATATGCATAAAATACACTATCTCAGGTTCTGATTGCTCCTGTAAAGCACTTACCTCTCCCTATCCCCTCTCCCCCTGTCTTCCCTACGCCCCCAGAGAAAGTATCTGAGATACCAGTGATGTATGCATAACAAGGTTAGATGAGATAAAGAGGGTTTAGTCATACTATCCCCCTTCAAAGAACTATCATTCTTTTCAAAATTGAATCACATTTAATATTTGGACTTGGGTAGAGTAATAGGATGAGATTAGGGCCTAGAAGCAGAGACAATGATATTAGATGGAGAGCTGAGATATAGACAGAGTCCTGGAGGCAGCTGCCACTCAAAGGGAAAAAAAGGAAGAGATATGTGTAATCAATATGTGTTTATTAACAAACACATTGATGAAAGCCCATTTTAAATTAATACACAGAGATTTCTGCAGTCTGACTTACGAGGAGTGGGTACCTCTTCTGTTGATCACTTGCCTGACTAGGAAGGGCTTTATCATTAATGGGCAAACCAGCATCCAAGGACCTCCCTCCACTCTTAAATCATGCACCAGAGATCCAAGGTGGCCCACCACAGGAGGGAGGAATACGTTAATGCACTCACAGCATGTTGTGTGAAGAATGCAGCAAGCTGACTCCAGAACCATGCCATGGGAGATGGAAACAGCCAGACAAGGAGTCCAATTATGCAGTAGATCCAGGGAGAGAGAGAGAGAGAGAGAGAGAGAGAGAGAGAGAGAGAGAGAGAGAGAGAAGACAGCCGGTGAGAGAAACACAGCAGGTGGGCGAAAACCAGTCAGGAGGGTCTTTCTTGCCTGGTTGTGGGCAGCATCCATATGCCAACCCTCATTCAAGGCTGGGGGTTTAAGCCCAGCACTTCGGTACCTAGCATCAATATTACTCCTAATATGTATTACTACTGCTCATTCAGGCAATCAGAATTCAGGAAGCTGTAACACAAACACATATGTTTTTATATTCGTATTTTAAAAAGTACTTTCTAAAAGAGCAGGTGTACAACAGTCCTGCCTCCTGACAGAAATTTGGGATATTAAACATATTTTCTTTTATTCCAAGAAGTATAGCTATCATTCTCATTCACGTAGATCTGCTTTATTTTGCCTTTAGAAAATACAGAACTTTCTTGACTCAATGGACATTAGTGCCTTGTGCAGCTTGTTACAGCAGAAATGACATCATTTATAATTTTAGGCAGGTTAAATAGACCCTTTCCTGAAAGCCACAAGGCTGCAGTACTCATTCAAAACCATTTAGCATTAGAGTAGCTTGGACTGTTCTGCTTACTGCTTTCTTGAAGTTAAAATTTCATGTTTATTTCCATGTCTGTTTACTTCGAATATGCTTCACATTTGCAAAGCAGACAATTCATGCCCTCATTCTTGTCAGGGAAATAACAGTTTATACTCTTACCGTACAAAGTCCTGGTAACGTTTTAAAAGCAATCCATGCATCACTGCTGCTCCATAAAATAAAACATACTTAAGAATTACAATAGTCTTACTGAAATCCATGGAGGACTACAATGGAGCAGGTATTTGTGTACTGAAGGAAGCTGCAGCCCATGGAGAGACCTTACAGGAGTAGGTTTATCCTGAAGGACTGCTGTGCGTGGGGAAGACCCAGACTGGAGCAGGGGAGAAGTGGGAAGAGGAAGGAGCAGCACAGAGTTGTTATGGACTGACCATTACCTCCATCTACCACTCCCCTGTGCTGCTTGGGGAGGAGGAAGATAGACAAGCTGAGAATGAGGGAACGAGGGAAGGAGTGGGGTGGTGGGATGGTACTTCAGTTTTTATCTTTGTTTCTTACAGTCTTACTATATTTTAACTGTCAATAAATTAAAAAGGTTTTCCTCCCATTGTCAGTTTTGCTCATGATGACAATTAGTAAGTGACCCCATCTCTCTCTTCACACTTGATCTTTTTCATCTTATTTGCTCTTCCCATCCTATTGAGGAGAGTGAGTGATAGTAGCCAGGTGAGTGTCTGACAGTTGGCCATGGCAAATTCACCCCAAATGCTTTTTAAAATGAAGAGACAACAGAGAAAACTGTTTTGAGCTAAATACAGGTTGACAGTTATCTCCTGGAGTGAATTGAGAAGAGCGCAGCCTGAGCATGTGTCCCAACAAAGTAGTGCCAGATATTTGGCAAGAAGACGGCAAGGAAAAAAAAAAAAAAAAAAAAAAAAAATGAGCAGGGAGAAGTCAATTCCTTATGGTGAGTAGATGGGAAGAGGAAGATTTCTAGTTGTACAGAGAAGACAGAGAGGAAGAAAGAGTTAGAAAAAAATATTGTATTTAACGTGAGATCTTGCTCCCAGTGAAGTATGTTCTCTCTGACCATCAGAGTTATGAACAGGAATGGTTTTGTGGGTTGTTGTAGATTTTTTGTTTTGTGGTGATTGTTTATTTCTTTGTTGCTATTTTTCTTTATTGCTTTTGTTTGTTTGCTTGTTTGTTTTAAGATACTAATACTTCTCAATCATGAAGAAAAGGAAAGGATCTAGCACTGAGAGAAGACTTCAGGATCTTTTTCAACTGTAAAAAAACACTCTAAAGAACTATTAATGAAATTATTCCTAATCTTTGGGTTGTGTTGATATATTTATTTGAGCTTGCTTACCAGATAGGTGTTTGTAAATGCTTAATAACATAATTCTAAAGACAGGCCACTTCTCAGAGCTAAGCTGTATCAGTGAAGTGTAACAAGCAGATATTACATTATTTTAATTACAATAGTTGTAATGATATATACAGTTATTTGGATCTAAAGTATTCTACACCAGCTTCAAAGGGAAGTATCAGACACCAGACAAAAACAGTGGTTCCCACAGAGCAATGATCATAGTATTTGCCTTCTCTTTTCTCATTACCCACTTCATTTTTCTGCACCAGATCCCTCAACTGTTGTCCTCTCTTTTTGTCCCTCACTTACTTACCTGCTTTCCACATTCATTTCTCAAGATGTTAATCTCATCTACCCATCAGTCATACATACATACACACACACATACTGTTATCCCTTCCAAGAGTCCAAAGATTTCACACCTTAAGCTCAGGTATAATATAGGGTGGACAGTTTGGTTTTCAGATGAAATATTGTGGAATATAACTCAGTACTCATGAGTTCTGGGTGTATACTGGTAATTTTACCCCACTGATCACAAAAAAAAAAAAAAAAAAAAAAAAAAAAAAGCAATATCTTATAAATATTTTAGAGAAACTATGTAAAAGACAGGTATAACATCAAGAATTCTTCATTAAAAATTGTTTAAAAGAGAAGCCCTGACGAATTTTTACATGCTCTGCTTCTGATTACACTCTCTCATGCTTTATTGACCAAATTAATGTTTATAGCACATGGTAAGAGTATTCCTAATTTGCATGACTGTAATTTGGCTATCTTCCCTGAAATTAGAAATGTTCACATAAGAGCTTAAAAAATGCCTGAATTTAAAAGTAAGTTGGTATAGCAAGTCTTCATGTTTTAATTGCTTCCCCAAATGGCATTACTAGAAGAAAAAATAAGACAAGTAATTTTCTTTAATTCTATGATCTCCAGTTCTCTCAAATCTTTCTGCTGATGGCAGATTTTGGCATATAACATCAAGTTGCCCAACTCATGTCATACTATTGCTATATGGCTATTTGCTCATTTCAAAATATAACTTTATAAGGATCATTGGTAACCGCAAAATCCTATTGAAGTTATTTGCTAAGGAGAAGCTGACTTCCTAACGTTATTCCTTTCATCCCATATAAATTTAATAGGCGTGAAGCAGACATCCATTTCCCTCACAGTATGTAGCTTGAGGTATAAATAATATTTGTGAATATGCAAAAAGGGACCACACTATAAAGCTCACATTTACCAAAGAACAGAGTGAGGTATAGACTAATATAAGAACTTTTTTTACATAGCTTAAATGAAGAAGGAATTAAGTGACAGATATGTAGCTCAATTAAGGGCTTTGTTGGGTTTAAAGCTTCGATATCAAGTCTTTTGTTTGTTGTACAAGTAAAACTGTCTAAACCCCAGAAATGTACACTTTATATTTCTACTGAAAAATTGAAGTGCAAAACAAAAGGAGAGCAAGGCAATGGCAGCTGTGTGTGCCTGTTCCAGGCAGTATGTGTAGTCTACAGGTATAAGAACATTCTTTGTATATATGTAATTGTGACACTTTTCACTCCAATGTGTTTCTATAGCTCTGAGATAGCTGTGTAAAGCAAATAATTCTGGATCAGATGTTGGAAGTAAAATAGAATAAAAGAAATGTAGTGCACAACAGTGAGTGGAAGAGAAAATTGAGTCAGGAAGCAGAACATGTACTTTATCATCCTAAACATACTGATAGGCAGCTAGGAGAATAGGGCTAACATGGTGTAATGTGTAAAAGGAGTGTGGCAATTAGAAACAGAAATAAAACTTATCTTTGATCTCTTCCATTTTTAGAACTTGTCTGGCAAGGATTTCTGGTTCCAAAAGGTCCTAAGAAATACATTAGTTCAAAAGAGTGGTACTATTGCAGTGGTACAAAATACATAAAGATCTACTTTACTGATAAGGGATCAGATACATCAGTATATGAGGACTTTTCAGTCTTACAGCTCTTCTAAATCTTGCATATACCTTGTGAGCATTTCAACCGTGCTTCCTTCCCTGGGCTAGGTTATATAACTGCTAACTAGATCATCCTTGGGTAAATGTTCAACAATAATACAAATTCCTAGATTTAGGAGAAATAAAACAGAAGTGATTGAGGCAGATATCACTGACAGTACTGGGATCCTTCTGCATACTCATCTCCACACCACACAGTGGTCAAGAATAGCCATAGAAAAGTCAATATTGGAAGGCATACCAGGAGACCACATAGACCAACACCCTGCTCAAAGCAGGGTCAGCCAGAGGCATTTGCTTAAGATTGTGCTGAGTCAGGTTTTGAATGCCTCCAGGATGAAGGCTCCACAAGGTACCTGGGTGTCACAGTTTAGACCCAAGTGAGAGATGAGCACCATATGGCTGATCACTCATCCCCCCACACAGTGGAATGGAAAGGAGAACAGGGAGAAAAAGGCAAAACCACATTGATTAAGGTAAAGAGAATGTAATAGAACAACACATAAGAAGAAGTAACAACGTTAATAACAATAACAGTAATGAAACAATATATGAAGAGAGTATTATAGAACAAACCATCTGTCTAAAGCTGCCCCAGCCACACAGCCCATGCCAGAGCCCCACCATGCCAAGGACTGCCAGAGCCCACACTTTGTCCAGCCTACCTCACAGGTATATAGTGTGTATGACATCAGTATGGTATCTAAAAACCCATTGACTTGTTTGGTTGTCTGCTCTGACTGTGACACCCTTGCAGATTGTGGTAAAAATTAACCGTATTGTAGAATCATAGAATGGCTTGGGTTGGAATGGACCATAAAGATCACCTAATCCAAGCTCCCTGCCATGGGCAGGGACGCCTCTCAACTAGACTATGTTCCTCAAGACCTCATCCAACCTGGCATTAAACACCTTCAGGGAGGTGGCATACATAACCTCTCTGGGCAATCTATTCCAGTCTCACCACCTGTGTACTGAAGGGCTGACCAAAGTCCTAGCTGAACTCAGGACACTGGGCGACCTGTTCGAGTATTCTACCATCCTCACACTAAAAAAAAAAGTTTTCTCTTACATATAAATAGAATTTCCTGTATTTCAGTTTGTGCCCTTTGACTCTTGTTCATTCATCAGGTATCATCTGACACTTCAGGCTTTACTCCCTCTTAGCAGATATTTATGCACATCAATAAAACCCCATTGAGCTTTCTCTGCTCCATGCTGGACAATCCCAAGCTCTCTCAGCCTCTCCACTCATATGAGAGGGTGCATTTTTGTCCCCATCATCCAGGTCATCAATGAAGAGTTTAAAAAGTACTGAACAGACCAGTTTGCTCTCTCAGTGTCAAGGGTTATGATACTGCTTTTTGATCCATTCCCTCCTCCATAGATGCCAAGTTCCACCATCTCACTTCACAGACACTACAACAAAGGCTACCCTCAACTCTCACATGTCCAACCAGTTCTTTCCGTTTTTAACTATGAGGTCCACCAGGGACCTGCTTCTCAATACTCCACATTAGGTGGTACATGATTTCTAATTCTTTGCAAGGTAGGATCTCAGTCTACAGCTCATAGAATCAAGGCCTACACAACAGAGTCTGTCCTGGAATGGTGAGATCCTGGATACCTCTCCATCAGCAGTAATCTTTCTATAGCTGAGTGTATCAATTTTATTACAGAAAACCAGAAATAGAGGCAGTGTTGTCTCCTATGGTTTAGCTCATGGGACTTGCGCTCTAAAAATCAAGTCATATAAAGCAAATTTCTTTTCCAGAAACACTACCCCAAGCCTCTCGTAAGTCAGAGTTTGCTTGTTAAAAAAAAGTCTGATTACTTGTTTTCATCGTCTGCTTTGACTTTGTCACCATGCCCTCATTATCATATCCAATTAATTACTATGTAAAAGTAATATTCCAATATGCACAGCTCCCTAAGAAACATTATGGACTTCAACTAAATAAGGTAGATTTGCAAGAAAAGAGTGAGATTTACAAGAAAGATTTAGGGGCTCGTATGCACACAATGCTGCATATCTCTTAGGAAAAGCATATTAATAGTAAAATTACACTGGTTTACTATAAGGGCATCTGAACAAAAAGTGCAAAGTGGAGAAAAATTCAAGAACAGGTAAAACGACAGAAAACTGCATACCCGCTAAAAAGTGCACTCACTACTGCCTCACCTTGACCTCATTATCTGTGGTGGTTTAAACCACTTTTA
>NW_008609028.1:0-7155 GCF_000691845.1 Merops nubicus
AGGGCAGGCCTCTGTCCCAGCGGCCAGGGCCGCCCAGCCCCAGGCACACCACAGCTCTCTGCAGTGACCTTCTCCAGCAACCCCTGCTTTAGGAGTTCCCGAAATCCCAATTTCTTTCAGGTTGACACGACATAGTATGTTTTGGCTCCTGCTGCTAGGGATATTGTTGCAATGAAAAAAAAAACCAAACCATCTGTATCTTCCCACACAGGCAATGACTGTAGGCAACTGCATGCTAGTGGATTTCTTCTTGCTGCTCTGGAGTGTGAAGACTTTAAAATTTATCTCTACCACAAACATCATGAATGAGTATTTAGATTTTCTAGTAGGGATTTTTTTTGTTGTTGTTTTTTTTGGTACCATTTTTATTGTCAAAATGTACATTTTATCTAGGTATCTATGTTTTTCTAAAACCTTCAGTCTTATCCTACCTTTTTAAACGTTGAACACTGCTGAGAATCATAAGGCTGGGCCGTTATACTTGTTTATAAATGAAATATTTTAAGTCAGACCGGCACTGTTGGGAGAGCAATTATTGGCAGTTGTCGTGCAGAACTACAGACATGACCTGAAAGGGCCTTTGAGGCACGCTTGTTACCATCGTTTAGGACTCACAAAGCAAAATCTCAGATGACAGATACAAGGACTAACACCTCCATGGAAGAAAGGACAGCATGTGGTAAATCTGGCTAATTACATTTAATAAAAAAGGTCTACCTTTATGAGTGGAAAGATTCTCTTGTAAGAACATACAGCTCACTGGTACGGTAGATTTTTAAGAAGACTCTATGAAGTACTGCATATGGATTAAAACCTTTTACTCCACCAGAAATTAAGGCCCGTATTTTTGACAACAGTAGTGCAGAACAGGCACTCTCTGATTTTTTTAATACATGTCATAAAAACAACTTTTGTCTTCTGTACCTAAAAATAATATGGAAAATATAAATTAACCCACTCACAAATGGTAGAATTATCCCACATTTTGCTCAGAATGATGACATGATTGTCATCAAGGCTTTTGGCCTGAAAACATCTGTTATTTCAATACAACCAAGATCTTCCGAATTTCAGTGGGATGGTCATCTGAAGAAAAAAAGACCTGCAACAGGCAGATGTTACTGCACAATCCCTAAAACTGGCTTGTTTTTAAAACAAGTATTTTAGTAAAGGCTAAGACTTGCTATTAGGTCAGAATTTCAAGTGATCTTTTACAAAAATACATTTATTATGAATTTTAAAAGAAAAAAAAAATTATTTAGAAATAAAAATTCTCATTTCTTATGTTCCACCTCCTCCACAAATGAGAAACCACTTTGACATATGAATCAGTCTCACATCTATTCACTAGGCAGACTCACTTCGTGATTAATGATGTTTAAATGTTATGTTCACAATTTTCCCACTTTTAAGAATTGCCTAATTATTACAGTTGTAAAAAATCTTTTCAGAAAAATAAAAATCAGAGAAGGTATCTCCAGTTTGGAATTTCATTGATAATTTTAAGAAATACTTTTTATCCACTGTAGAGTGGGCCAAAATTACAGAACTGATTTCCAGATGTGAGAACACTGGTTTCAATTATGTCTCAGTGCATATCAAATAAACAAAAAAAAATAATGTGGTGTCTCAAAAATAAAATTTATCAAAATTTTAAAATGCAAAATTTGAAACAAAATTCAAGGTTAATGGTTGGACAGTGAAAAACTTCTAAATTCTAAATACTGTGAATCAGAACTTTTCACTAGTCATATCTTGTGCTTCTGCACATAAAATTCATCAATATTATAACTGAGCTGAAAAAATGTGAGTCAGATGAGGTACCCTCAGCATTCGCATGTTCTTCTGTCTCCTCAAGGAATTCTGCAGGCACAGATCACATTCAGCATGTAAATCTTCGTAACTTTGCTGTCTTAATAGGAAGATTCTTTCCTGACAGCAAGTATAATTTGGATTAGCAACATGTTGAAAAAAGAGCTAGCTCAAAGAACAGAAGCATTAGAATGAATATTATGGTAGCTTCTGGTAATTTTCCCGATCTTGGTATTGAAAAAATGTCATAAACTGGCTTGTGATAAGTCAAATTATACAAGTAATTCCAATTATATGTTTTAATATTAATTTTTAATTAATAAGAAACTTAATAAATTTCTTTTTAACAGCAACAAAGTTTATGTGATAAGCCTCTCCATTATTTTCAGATTTTGTAATTTCGGTCTTCCATGAAGAGTAAACATTTGATTTAGATAAATACAATTATTTACATTCTTTCAGCAAATGTTTCTCAGATGAACTGAAAAACAATTACACTCTGGATACCCAAAGGAATAGCAAAATTCTTGTAAACAGCAATTCATACAGAGAATTTTAATTAGCTTTTGCTTTCCTGTGCTAAATTTAATGCACAAAGAGTTCTTGTCCATCTTCTCAACAAATTTGCTACAGAATATTTTCTTGCATGTTACTCTGTTTAGCTTTCAAATGATACATTTTGTTTTCTCTTGACCACATACAGTCTTGCAAACTATGGCAGCTCAAATATCATAGCTCTGAAATACCTGATTTGCCATCCACTATTATTCTTCATCATTAGTTCTTCATATCCTTTTTCAACCACTTTATCAATTTGCATGCAAATATGACTATTTTACTATTTTTTCTTCTAGTTCTTTTATAGTTCTCTGCTCTTCTCCTGAAATACTGCAAGGAGGGCTTCCAAACAATACTCGTGCATGGATTTTGTTCCTATGCTTCCTCAATCCCTCTTCTATTATGTTAATAAGGACATCTCATTTAGAGTGAATAGTTAGATACTCTTTTCAAAAAATTTATTTTTTCACAACTTAAACTTCAGTAACCATGGCTAATGTAAAGCCTTTCAACAAGCTCTCAGAATAGATGACAATGTTCAAAGTGAGAATATGTGAGTTATTTTGAGTCACGTTTCACGAGGCACAGGATGAAGTGCAAAACTAAATTCTAACAGATTTCATATAAATATACAACCCCAAAATACTACTAAAATATTAAAATTGCCATGGGACTTAGAGGCTAAGAAACAACAAAATTATAGATGTGTATTCATTTTTCTCTAGTGGAAACAAACATAAAGATGGTCATAATGAAACAATGGTCATAGAAAATTTATGATTGCTAGAAATGTATAATTAAAGTCTGAAAGAGTCCTTCAGGAAAACTACCAGGCTACGAATAAATAAATAAAGCAAGATAAATCAGGGATAAGTAAATGAATCAATGTTTTAAGTCTTGTATATTGGAAAAACTCATGTCATTTACACATCTATATGTCAAAGTCTGTTCTGTTGGAACATTGCTGAATCATTCAGTGTTCAGCAGTTACGTATCCTGACTTACGCAAAACTCTTTCTGACAGAAAATATCTTAGAAAACACAAATCATCTCTTCTGAGCAGAAGAAAACAGAATAATGTATTATCATACTGCAAGCAAACACAGATATGTAGCCACAGTAACGGAAAAAAAAAAACCCAAACAACCAAACAGCAGTGAAAGCTCAGGAAGAGTTTTTGTGAAATACCTGAAGGACCACAACAGATAATCAAAGCTCAGAATGCTTCAGACTAATTCCACAATTAACCCACAGAACCAGCTCTATTTAAACTGGGAGTTTCTTGGTATAACAGAGTATGGGCATGCATGCACTTTGTGGATTTGTGTTGAGGACAATGGACTTTTGCTCCACTGGTCCTAAGTAGTTAAAGCTAATTAGCCCAGTGAGGCTGAGGTCATAGTTTCTGGGAGCAATAAAATGTTCACAGAAAGAGTTAACACAGGACAGATACAAGTTGGCATTGCCCAGTCAAAAACCCAGTGCTGTTGATAACAACTTCAAGAATCCTGGTCTCAGAGTTTGGAGAAGATCATGGGAAATGCCTAGGGAGCAAATTCAGAGATGCCCTAAAGAAGGTGGACCCACCCGAGCCTTGCCAACTCAAGGAATACCCTCAAAAATGTGCGTTTGCAGGATGGGTGATTGTAAATCAAATTACATGTTACAGATAAGGGCAGCAAGACCACCTCAAGTTGTGGCCTGACTCTCGCGTAAGTGTGACTGATACCTGATCAGAGGACATAGCTGTTTCTGTCCTGAATTCCTTAAAGCAAGGAAGCTGTGTTCTATTTGGGTATGTGTATTTTATAATTGATGCTTAAAGACAAGAAAGTCCCTAATACAATTCCCCCAGTAAACTGCTTGTTTAAATTGAAATCAAAACTGTCAGATATTCGTTTTGACCATGGCACACTGCTTAATGCTCTTCCCACTTCAAAAAACACGATCTAGAGTTTTTGACAGTAATTTAAAATACGTTATGTGAATATATTACTTTATGCAACATAAAATATTTACATGCTTTTCTTTTGTCCTTCTTGCATCAACAAAAATTCAGTCTTATCTTTGAAGTTTGTGAATAGTATTAAGGACAGAAACTCACTCAGGAAAGCACTGGGAGTGTCTGGAAGGAAGATGCAGTTGAAAATCCAAAACTAGAAGCAGGTCAAGAAGTCCTTGCTGGAGGCAAGGCAAGTCCTATCATAGAGTGAGCAGAGCTGTTGGAAACATAAATGGAAGTCAGCTGAGAAGATAAACTGAAGTTTGGATCCAGAGGGAATTTGGCAGCATCTGGAAATTTGCTAGTCAGGTAAACCATTGTGATAAACCATCTTAAACAACCACTTTTATGCAACCAAAGAGAAAAATAAAGCTAGAGCTCCAGTGTCCATTGCATATCTCATGTACAAACACCCGCCCCCTAGGAAAGCACTCTGGATGCACCATGACGTGGACAGTATATCTGGGAGCTTTTTGAGGGAGCTGGATTAAAGGAACTCAGAGAAATAGTCCAGTGGTCATGGTTAGCATGTTCAGAGACACTGGTAAGCAGTTTGGTCTCCAGAGAACAGAAACCAAGGCCTCTGAGAAAGAGGATGATTGGACTGGTAGAGAAGACTTTCAGAAACATAAAACAAGATCAAGTCCACATTAACAACCATGACATCATGTGGCAGGAAGACATGGCATTAGACCACTGACAGGGAAATGACTGCAGTGCTGAGGCCTTTATATGGCCATGCATGTTTCTGTTCTGGAACCAGGGACCCAAGGTCAAAGGAAGAGGTGGGTTGTTACAGTGGGATTGCCACCCAGGAATCAAGGCTCAGGTGAGTTTGCAAGACCACACGGCAGCACACAGCCACTTGCTTGCTGGACGCAAAGGCCATATATGAAGGGCACAGATGTTTTGGATCACCAGGTGAGAAGCACTGGGTTCAAAAAGCCTCTGTGGGCATGAGTAGCACAGGGTAAAGGCAAGAGAAAGGTTTCAGAGAGGAAAATCTAGGACTCTGTGAGGGAAGCTCAAGACAAGGTCCTCTATGTAGTAACATACCTGTACACCCCACAGGGTTGTGAGTAGACAGCAATGCAAAGGTATTTGGCTAAAAAGTGAGTTTTCACATTTACTACAAAGACTTTTCTGTATGAGACATTAGACATTAGAAACAAGAAGCCTGTACTGGGGGAAGGGCTCATTTGAACCTTAAGGGAATCAACCTGTTTGCACTTCAAATCCAGAAGGTCATGAGTGAGCTTCTTAGTAATAAGGAAAGGTAGAAGGTGGTGGCTGCAGAATAGAACATGGTGTAGGATGAGCCTTCTACTATTAATGAAAAATTAGAAATAGTAAAACTCCTCTTTACAGAGTTCATAACAGAAGGTGCAACTGTTGATTCTGATGGCATGCAAGCTCTTGTTGGAACTCTTATATGTGAAGACCCATTCCTTAAGTGACCCTAACATTCCTCAGTTCAACATCCCCATGTGAAAAATGAAGGCCAGAATATCCTCCCATAGTTTCACACAACTTCAGAGACGGGAAATGCAGAAGAACAAAAATATTGTCTTAATAAAAATGGTAGCTAAGATACTTAACGTAGCATGAATGGTCCCTTAGGACACCAAAAGCAAAGCACCATGGTAGTGCAAATCACCTACCAAAAGGAGCCTGAAAAAGGTAAAAAAGGAGCTAAAAAGATGAGAAAAGTTCATCTTCAAGAAGTGCTTCTGAGGTCTTTGAAATCTAAAAAAGCAAACAAGCTAGTGAAGTTGGAGACTGAAGACGAATTCACGAGTGGGCTCAGATCATCAGCTCAAGACAGGCACAGTGAAATGACGTGGTTCTACCTACAGGCAGATAAAGTAAAGTCTGTCCTAAGTGTGGTGTAGTGAAGGGGAATTCAGAAAGCATCTAGAGCACTGAATGTATGACATCCCTGAGATGACTCAATAATGGAAGAACCATTTGCATAGAGGTGTAGGACAACAGCAATGTAGTATTTAAGTTGTTTTGAAAATGCAAAGTCAGTAAGAATCCATGAAAGGAGAACTTTAGGGACTTTTGTGCATCTGTGATTTCATCCGAGAGCTGAAAATACTTTATAACCATCAATTTACCGAGCTGGATAAACTGGCACAGTTTAAGAATGAAGGTACATCTGAACTGGTGCTCAGCAGCTACCTAACACCGTTTCCAAATGCTCAGAAAGAGCACATCATTACTTCAGTGTAAGGCTACAATAGACTCTGGAGCTAGCTAATAATCACACAGAAGGAACAAATAAAGCCAGAGACTGTTAATGACTAAAAAGAGCCAGGGCTTTGGATGTTCTTCTTTGCTGACACTCCCCTGCCATCACTCTGAGCTCAGAAGCTGACTCGGAAAGCAAAGCTACCCTCACTTGTTGCATTCCCAGCACTATTCTTAGAAAGGTTTTGTCTGAACATGCATCTGGCACATGCTTGCAAAAATGGTAAGATCTGAAGAGGTGGAAGCACAAGCTGGGAGGAGGAGAAAGAAATCCTACAAGTGCAAGTGAGAACCACCTTAAGAACTCTTTGCTGAGCTTATCACCATCTTCTAATCTTTGTTGCATAAAGTTATGCAAAGAACACCAATGAACTCCAGACAGTCATTAATGAACACTTGCTGATATGTTACCAAAGCAGCAATTGTCAATTCTTTACAAATGATTTGCAAAAGCTAAAGATTACAAAACCTTCAGAAAAAAAAAAAGTACTGCTGAAAAAAAAAAAAAAGGGGGGGGGGGGGGGAGGGGG